>NW_026594377.1:465236-465922 GCF_907164565.1 Psammomys obesus | reverse complement strand
CACCACTTCAAGTCCAGAGCCAGCCTCTGGCTCCACCACCTCAAGTCTGGAAACCACATCCCCTCTAGACTCCAGTTCCACAGAACCAAAACCAGGTTCAGCCTCCCCAGAGCCAGCAACAGCCTCTCTCCCAAGCCCTGGCTCCCCCGGCTCCGAGATGACCACCATGTCCCAGTCCACGAACTTGGCTTCGCAAGGGTCACCCACTGCACCCAACCCTGGCCAGGGTGAGTGTGCTAATAAGGATTGGGGGAAGTTGGCTGGAACTTGACGGCAGTTCTGGAACCAGTCAGCAGGGGGCGACACAGACCTGGCAGCATGTAGCCAGGCTTCCACCCAAAGCCATCTAAAGCTAGTTACCCAAGGACTGTCTGTGCCCTGATTCATTTGCTAGTTTTTGAAGGCTTCTGAGGACACAACCATATGCAAGAAAGACACTTTGCATTAGTTGTTGCTGTGTGTGGAGGAGGAGGTAGGAAGATTACCTCAAGTTTGAGACCAACCCAGGCTGCATGGTAGGCCCCTGTTTTTAAAAAAGGAAAACAAGCCTGGGTGGTTGTGGGGGCTCCTGCACGCAGGCAGAGGAGGCAGAGGCAGGAGGATCTCTGTGAGTTCCAGGCCTGGCTCAACAAAAAACTAAAAAGAAAGAAAGAAAGAAAGAAAGAAAGAAAGAAAGAAAGAAAGAA
>NW_026594377.1:444673-465136 GCF_907164565.1 Psammomys obesus | reverse complement strand
AAGAAAGAAAGAAAGAAAGAAAGAAAGAAAGAAAGAGGGAGGGAGGGAGGGAGGGAGGGAGGGAGGGAGGAAGGAAGGAAGGAAGAAAGGAAAGAAAGAAAAAGAGAGAAAGAGAGACAGAGAGAGAAAGAAAAAGAAAGAAGGAACTAAGAAAAGAAAACATAATCCACATGAAATTATATACTTGTTTATAAACAACATAGGCCCTAGAGTGCCTCAAGGGTTAGGAGCCCCAGCCTAGGACCCCCGAGAGGGCTGGGGGAGTGGCTCTGGCCAGGGCTGACCTCCTCTTCTCCCCAGATGCAGGCAGCCTGTGGATCGCTCCGTCACACAGGAACCCAGGTGTGGTGATCGCCGTGTGTCTGCTTGTGTCTGTCTTACTGATGGGCTGTGTGCTCACTGCCGTGAGGCACTACAGTCGAGAAGTGCCATCTTTTCATAATCTGGATACGGTCTCCATGGTGAGATGGGCGCAGGCAGGGTTGGGGCCGCTGTGCTGGTAGTGCACACACCTCTGCAGCAGAGCCCTGCGGCGCCTGATGCTGACCTGCAAATATTCCCTTCCAGGGCAGTGTGAGCCAGAGGCTGCCGTTCGCTGACCGCCTACAGTCCTGATCTCAGAGGCCCAGAGTCCTGCTGGGTGACACTGGGAAGAAGAGTGGCTGAAAAGTCCTCCCTGCACTGACCTGGGGAAGCCTGTGGCAGGAGGATAGCTGCCCAGGGGTTTCAGGCTAGTTTGGCCCACACAGCTAGTACCCAACTCAAAAATTAAGTCAGTCTGGGGTGATGGAACATGCCTGTCATCCCTGTACTTGAGAGATAGAGACAGGAGAACCAGGTGTTCAAGTCCACCCTGAGCTATGTAGGGGGTTTGAGGTCAACCTGGGCTACATGAGAACTTGTCTTCAAAAACTGGGGGCTGGAGAGATGGCTGAGCGGTTAAGAGCACTGGCTGCTCTCCCAGAGGACTGGGGTTCATCCCAGCACCCACATGACAGCTCACAGCCATCTGTAATTCCAGTTCCAGGGGATCCAATGGCCTCTTTTGGCCTCTGCACTCACCATGCCCACAGGTAATACACAGACATACATGCAGGTAAAACACATTAAAAAATTAAAGCTAGGACTGGAGAGATGGCTCAGTGGTTAAGAGCCCTGTCTGTTCTTCCAGAGGTCCAGAGTTCAATTCCCAGCAACCACATGGTGGCTCACAACCATCTACAATGAGATCTGGTACACATATGCAGGCAAAGCATTGTATACATAATAAATACATCTCTTTAAAAAAATTAAATGTAAACTAAAGTCCTCATTATTCGCAGATGCTTCCCGAGTCATTCGTGTGACCAACAGCTCCACGTCTTCTGCCGAGTCACTGTTGGCCCTTTGTCTGCTCTCATGGGGTGGCAGCTGGAGGAGGGGAAATCATTTCAGATGGGGCTACAGGGTCAGAGAGCTTGTGTGACCAAGTGTCCCAGCGGGCAGGACAGAGGCCGCTCTCCAAGGGGCTATGTGATCTAACCCTAACGGAAGCAGCCTGGCAGAAGCGACAAACACATCACGGAAGTAGCCCGAACAGTGGCACAGTGCGAGCAAAGGCCTGTGGAGGGAGAGCGGTGAAGGGAGGAGATCCAGGCAGCGGCATGGGGATGGAGTTCCCCAGCGAGCTGCAAAACTTTCTTGGGGCAGGAGGTGCCAAGTGACCTGTGCAAAGGTCAGGGGCAGGAGACGCTAGCTGCCCTCTACATGCCCTGCTCCCCAACCCCTCCCTCAGTGCTCGGCTCATGGCCGGGGACCCCTAGCCAGCTTTCCTGAGATGCCTCTGGTGTCTCCAGCAGAGGGTGACACAGAAACTGCCCCTCAATGTGTGTGTGTTCCTGTGCTGTGACCTTTGTCAGCAGATTGAAGTAACCCCCCTCCAAGGCAGGTCACGCTTCCATGACCAATGGAGTAGGTGTGGGGTAGGCCTCCAGGCCAGTCTGTGGGGGTGGAGTGGTACGGTGAAACATTAACTTGTTCACAGCACAGAGCAGAGTGGCCTAGAGATCCCCTTGGCCCAGGCCGCAATCCTTCCAGCCTCAGCTCCTGGGTTCCCCACTTCTCTGCAGCTCTAACTTGTGGGTTTGACCAGAGATGGTCGCTGACTGCCTAGAGCAGCACAGCATAGTGGAACAGCTTCCCCAAAGCCTTGAGGTGCCTTGATTGGTGCCCCAAAATACTGAGGACGTCTCCGGCTCAGACTGTTTCAACCTCTGTGAGGCGTAAACACATTAACAATCAAACCTCCTGTCTGGCCCCTCCCCCTCCCCCCTTGCTTCATTTAGTCACACTCGGGCACTCACACCTCCTGCCCGTGGTCACCTGCGCTTGCCCCTCCTCCGATCCTGAGGGCGCGCCTGGCTTTAGTCTAGTCCGCTGCTCAGTTAAAGGGCTCTGCTGGGAACAGACAGGGCTGTGTGTCCTCGGCTCCTCAGGAAGTCACAGAACACTGGTGGCTGGCATCCTCAAAGCAGCTTGGAGTGAGTACCAGATGTGTCAGCGTGGCGGGGTCCTACATGTGGGGAACTGGGGGCTCAGAAAGCCAACAAATGCCAGAGTCCTCCTGGCAGCTGAGTGGATTTCCAGGTGACCGTGTACCAGAGGTCTGGTCCCTAGGGCTGGCCAGGGGAGGGAGAGGAGGTGGGTATGGGCCCTGCAGCCGTCTCTGCAGGCAGCTGTGGCTTCTCTGCCTTGCTGATGTGGCGCTGGGCGTGGGGTAGGGGCTGGGGTTGTCCTAGCAGCTGCCTGTCAGGCCCTCAGTCTCACTGCCCCCTTCTAATCTAGAAAGCCTGCACCATGAAGAAGAGTGGCACTGCCCTGTCCTTCCTGCTGAGCGAGGTGAGCAGTGACAGGTCGGTGGGGGGGCCAGGGCCTGAGGTCCCTGGTTAAAAGGGCTGGAACTGCCCCAAATGAGCTCACAGGGGAAACTCGGGTACAGCGAGGTTACCTGGGATTCTGAGGGGCCACTGAGTCAAGCCCAAGACCAGAATGCAAGACAGTTTTCGTTCCTTTTAAAAATAATTTTTATTATTGTCTGGGTATAGGGATTCAGCCTGAATGTATGTCTTCTGTGCACCACTTGTGTGCAGAGCCTGCTCAAGGCCAGGAGAGGGCATCAGAACACGGAAACGAGTTACAGATGGGGCTGTGCGGGAACAGAATCTTGGTCCTCTGGAAGAGCCGCCAGTGCTCTAACCACCGGGCTATCTCTCCAGTTTTAGGTTTATTTTGTGTGTCTGTGTGTGCATGCAATATTTTCTTTCAATGGGGCAGGGTCTCATGTAGCCAGGCTACACGTAACCAAACCTGACCTTTACTTCTGGATGCCTGCTTTTCCGCCTTCTGAGTGCGGCTGGGACCACAACCTGAAAGTCATGCCTGCTTTGTGTGGTGCTAGGGGGGAGCCCAGGCCTGCATGCTCCGCTCAGCCACTGAGCAGAAGCCGCCTGGAGTCTGAAAGCTATGGCGGTCCGGAGGCAGATGCATAAAGGGCCGGAGGAGGGGGTGGCAATGGGATGGGACCATGAGCCGGCAGGGTGGACTGCAGAGAAGGGAGAGAAGAGTGGAGCTGTGGGAGAGGTGGGGACGGGGCACGCCCAGGCTGCGGCCAGCCTCTGAGGAAGAGCTAGGAGGTGGTCAGGGGGCATAAGGCTTTCTGGGGACCTGGCCGCCCCAGCAAGGCTGACGGCTGGGCAGGTGCTGGCCAGTCTCTGGAGTTAGTTAACTCACCTATTAACTTTTGAGACAGCCTCTCATTGGCCTGGCTGGCCTTGAACTTGCTGTGTAGACCAGGCTGGCCTCAAGTTCACCAACACCCACCCGCTCTGCTTCCCTGAAAGATTAGAGAGACTCGTGCCACCATGCCCAGCTGTTTTTCAAGGATGACATTTAGTTAGTGTGTGGTGGCGAGGTGCCATGTGTGAGCTGTGGAGGTCAGAGGACAATTTACTGGGGTGGCTCTTTCCTTTCTGTGTGGGTCCCAGGGATGGAAGTCGGGTCCTCGGGCCCTTGTCGGGCCCCTTTACCCACTGAGCCATCGCCACAGACCTCTGCTACCTTTATTTAATTATACTTCACATATGTACTTTACGTGTGTGTTCACATGCACATCTTATTGGTGTCTGCAGTGCTCTCCAGAGCACTGCCACCCACGGCCTTGTGCAGGCTTTGCCTGGCTCATGTACCTCCTCGAAGATTTTTGGCGAATGAGTTCTCACTCATCTTAAGCAGTCCTCACACCGACAGCCATCTCTCAGCCTCCAAACCACATCCCAAAGGTCTGCGGGTCTCTCTTGAGCCCTGCAAAACAGACGGCAACAGACTGTAAGCTAACAGTTATGGTGCCGATCACGCCCCTCCAAGGAGCATCGAAGGGGGTGTTGCTCAGAAGACAGAGGCAGGAGGATCTCTGAGTTCCAGGCCAGCCTGCTCTACAGAGCAAGATCCGGAACAGCCAACAGGGCTACACAGAGAAACCCTGTCTCAAAAGACCCAAAATAAAAATAAACCAATAAATAAAATAATAGTTCTAAAATAAAATACTGAACCTGAGTCCTTCCCCCTGAGTCAGGCCCTCATCTCAGCTTCGCCCCAGACCTGCTCCTAAACTCCGGTCTTCAAGCCCCGCCCCAAGCTTTCCCCTGGCCCCGCCCCAGGCCCTCGGCTGAGAATGGGGAAGGCTGTCTGTCAAGGGTAGAAATAGGCCTTTACGAAGCTCAGGAAAGAGCTGAGGAGCCGCCCTCTGCACCTGCCGCACTACTCCCGGAAGGCGCCAATTTGTGCGGTCAGCACTGGACAGCTCCCCGATTCCGGTCCCGCCAACGGCCCATCCCAGGGCACTGTGTTCAAATCTCATAACCTAGTGACCACGAGTAAGGGACAGGTGGTAGTCCTAGCACCACAAAAGGAAAAGAAAAAGTGTGGTTGACAAGATGGCTCAGCAAGTGCTGATGACCAGAGTTCAATCCCTGGGGCCCACAGGCTAGAAGGACAGCTGTCCTCGGACCTCTGCCGGTGGGCTGTGTGGCATGTGTGTGCTCCTCCACGAACAAGTCCATTTAAAAATGCAACAAAACTCTAACATTGCGCAGCCGCCATCGTCTCTACCCTGAGGGCTCGTGGGAATCTATGAAGCTCAGGGTCCCCTGGCGGCATTCCTGCTTGCTCATGACTTCCTGCTGTCTCCCCAGCGAGTTCGGGAGCCGGCAGATTCTGGAGTGGCCCCTGCCAGCCCCCTAGGTGGGGGTGTGATCCGGAGACGTTTCTCGGGGACCCTGCTGCTGCCTCCACTGTCCAGCCGCCTTGGATCTTCTGGGGAGGCAGAGTCTGGTGCCCGCGTCGTTTTCACCATCGGATCTCGAGGGACAGAGAGAAGCCGGGGCTCAAGCAGGTGAGGACAGGGAGGAGGAGGGCCCGGGGGAAGATTGTGAGTGCTGCTTGAGCTCGTCTGCACTTGGAGGGTAGGTGGTAGGTAAACACCTACTGTGTGGCGGGAGAGGAGGCAGCCACGCCGAGGCTGCCCACCAGTCGGCAGCGTGAGGCAGGGGGGCCAGCGCTTAGCGCGTGGACCAGAATAGGTCAGAGTTGGTCTGGACGGGCCCAGGGATGCGGGAGAGGACTTCGCAGGCCTCAGCGGGTACAGTTGATGGGGTAACTTAACCACATTGGCTTTTAAAAAAATAATTTTTATATTATTATTATTATTGTGGCTTTTCAAGACAGGGTTTGTCTGTGTAGTCTTGGCTGTCCTGGACTCCCTTTGTACATCAGGCTGGCCTCAAACTCACGAAGGCCCACCTGCCTCTGTCTCCCCAGTGCCTGGATTGGGGTGCCACCACGCCCGGCTATCCTGGCGTTTTTAAAGCTCTAAACCGGGTGTGCACGGTTGCGCAGTCTGTGGTATTAGCACTTGGGAGAGAGGCAGAAAATGGCGAGTTTCAGTCGGCCTGGCCCACAGAGAAAAAAAATCTGGGCTGTCAAGATGGCTCTGTGGGTGAAGGAGCTTGCCACCAGGCCTGACAACCTGAGTGCAGTCCCAGGCCTCGGATGGTGCAAGGAAGAACCAGCTCCCATACTTTGTCCTCTGAGCACTCATGTGAACTACAGCATGCACATGTGCCCTGCCCCATGCACATATAAGTAGGGAAAATGTTAGCTTTGTATTTAAAAACTCAAAACTCTAAGCTGAGCTCGGTGGCTCACACCTTTGATCCCGGCACTTGGAAGGCAGGTCAGGCGGATCTCTGTGAGTTGGAGGCCAGCCTGGGCTACACTGTGTGTTCCAGGCTCTAGGGACACACAGAAAATATCTGTCTAAAAACAAACAAACAAACAAACAACACCAAACAAGCAAAAACCTAAAACTCTGTCTTAGTCAGGGTTTCTATTGCTGTGACAAAACTCCATAACCAAAAGCAAGTCATCAGGAAAGGGTTCATTCAGATTGTGCTCTGCATCCATCAGTGAAGGAAGCCAGGCAGGAGCTCCAGCAGGGCAGGAACCTGGGGCAGGAGCTGCTGCAGAGGCTGTGGAGGCGCTGCTTACGAGCTTGCTCCCCGTGGCTGCTCAGCCTGCTTTCTTAGAACCCAGCACCACTGGCCCGGGGGGTGGCACCACCCACCAGAGGCTGGCCCTCGCCCACTGATCACTAATTCAGAAAATGCACTCCACGCTTGCCTACAGCCTGATCCTAGGGAGTCTTTTACTGAACTGAAGCTTCCTTATTTCAAATAACTCCAGTTTGTGTGTCGAGCTGACGTAAGAACAGGCAGCACAGACCACTGCTGGGATGTGGTTTGGGTGATAAAGTGCTGTGTACCGTGTAGGAAGTCCCGAGTCCGGTCCCTAGCACCATATAAACCAGATGTGGTGACACTTTGGGGGTGGAAGGAGGAGGATCAAGAGTTCAAGGTCATCCTCACTTCAGGGCTTGTGGGTAAAACTGACAGTCAGGGCAAGATGGAAACAGACCCAGGAGGAAGCTCAGCAGAGTCTGGGGGGCGGTGTCGGCGTGTGAATGGGCGCTCAGCTAGCATGGTGGACACCAACGAGGGTGGAAGTGTCAAGGTGGCTTTGATGGCTCTGCAGGTCACATGCGATAGCTGTTGGATCTTTGCAGTGAGCCCCAGAGGCAGAGGGACTGTGCTTAATCCTCCACTTGCCAAGATAGATGAGTTTGGGGCAACGTCATTTAGCACCATCAGCTTGGGATGTGGCGGATAGCAGAACTGAGAGACAAAGTGGTGACTGAAGCCTTCAGGAGAGTTGGGAAGGTGGTGTGTGCCTTCGGTCCCAGCACTGGAGAAGCAGAGGCAGGAGGATGTCTGTGGGTTTGAGGCCAACCTCGTCTATATAGTGAGTGCCACGCTAGCCTGAGTTACAAAGGGAGACCCTCTGTTAGCCACTGTTCTGTTGCTGTGAAAGGGTGCCATGAACAGGGCAACTTGCAAAAGAAAGCATTTGCTGTGGGCCTTACAGTGCAGAGGGCGTGACAGTCCATCACGGCAGGTGCAGCGGCAGGCACGGCGCTGAGTGGATGTCTCCATCAGTCTGATCCTCGAGCAGACAGATGGAGAAAGACTGGGATCCGTCCCAGCGACACACCTCCAACAGAGCCACACCTCTTCATCCTTCCCAGGCAGATCTCTCTGCTGGGGACCAAGCATTCATGCCTATCAGCGTGGGGAGGGGGCGTTTTTATCCAAACCACCACAGACCCTGTCTCAAGACCTAACCAACTGAGGAGAGAGAGGAGAGAGAGAGCGGGAAAGCAGAGCTGTTCTCTGTCTTTCACCATGAGGGTCCCAGGGACCAAGCTCAGGGCTTCAGGCTTGGTGGCAAGGCCTGCACAGACTAAGCCATCACATCTTCAACTGGGAACAGGGACCGTGCTGGGGAAAGCTTCTAGAAGAGCTCCTGAGCCCTGCCGTGGCCAGTTCCCGCCCAGCACGGCACCCTCAGGGGACTCCACCAGGCCTGCAGCGGGAACTGCCATGCCCTCCCTCTGCACATGCAGCGCGATGTTACGCTTACGCTTCTGGCTGATTAAGGTGTCCTTGGAGCTCTCTGCCACTCTCCGGGGAATCCCCCGGGACTAGGAGGGGTGGCGAGTGGGAGCCTGAGTTTTCTAGGGTGCGAAAGGAGGAGACAAGCTGGAGGTTTGGACAGGGATCGTGGTTGCAAGGTGGAGCCCCGGGGTGCCTGGGGGCCGGTGATATCATACGTTGCGCCAGGGGCTGAGGGAAGGCTCTAAAGAGCCGGGTGTGTGCAGTGCCGCCGGCACAGAGCGCACAGCAAGGCGGGTCTTCACTCTGGCTCTCGGAGCCCATGGGATGGGGGTGCTCTTCCAGGCCTCCGCACAACAGGGACTCTAGTGAGAAGCGGCTGGCTCCCTGCTGTTCCTTGCCGTTAGGTAGCTCTTGGGACCCCTTGGCCTGCGGCTTTGCGCGCACATGTCTGGGAGGGGATAGTCCCAGGTTCGCCGTCCTCTGGGACCCCTCCTCTGCCGGGCTAGTACTGGACCTCCGAGCCTGCCTTCTCTGGCTGTGCGGCAAGCCTGCCCTGTGTCACCAGGGACCAGATCCTGATCTAGGCTTCTCCTCAGGTGCCCGGAACGTCGGTGCCTGTGGGCCCAGCTAAGCTACCTAACCCGCTTAGCTTCTGCACTGCGGAGAGGGGACCCCAGCCCCTCCCGGCGCCACCCGAGGTCTCTTTTCCCTTTTCTTGGCTTCGGGGGGCGACACATGGATACCCGGCTTGTCGGCCGCTCAGGGTCTCCCCGACCCTCAAAGCACCTGTGGAGGCAGCCACGGCGCCCCATCCGCATCCAGCGGCGCTTCCACTCGGACCCGGAGTGCAGGGAGCAGCCTGGGCTCCTGACGTCCCGGCGCTCCTGGCCCAGCTCCTTCCAAGGCTGGTAGGTGGCAGGGCAGGGCCTGGGGCGGGGCCTGGCGGGAGTGGTGAGACACAAATGAGGAGGGGTCACTGTTCACTAGGTGAGGGAAGCAGGCTAGCTACTTGAGGAAAGTGGGCGGAGCCTGAAGACCATGGGTGAGGCTTCTGTGGTGAGGGCGTAGTCTGGGGGGGGGGGGGAGGCAGGTGTCGCGTGAAGGAGCGACCTGTTGGATGTGGGAGAGAAGGCTCAGTGGTTAAGAGCACTGTCTGCTGTTCCAGAGGTTCTGAATTCAATGAGATCTGGTGCCCTCTTCTGGCTTGCAGGTGTACATGCAGATAGAGCACTCATATACATAAAAAAATTTAAAAAAACATAAATAAAAGAGGTAGGGTGGGCAGGGCCAGTGACTCACGCCTATAATCCCAGTACTTGGCGGAGATCGGAGGAGCGCTGTGAGTTATGAGTTCAAGGCCAGCTGGGTCTACAAAAGCGAGGCCAGCCTGGACGAGACAGAGCGGGGCGTAGGTGGGCGTGGTCTGCAGAGGCCGGTGGGAACATGGAGAGGGGTAACATGGGTTGGTTAGGATCTGAGATGAGCAGCGTACACTGGGCGGTGGAGTGTCCTGGCTCCACAGCGGGGGCTGGGACGGCAGCCTGGAAGCGATGATCTGTGAGGACTGGGTTTTCTGGGGGAGGGGTCTTGGTGAAGAGGCCTTGGTAGTAGGTGGCGAATGGATGTGGGTGGCCTGTGGGTAAGGCACCTGCAGGCCACAGTCTGAACAGCGCCCCCTCAGGCTACAGCCTGGTGCCAGTTTGTAGTCATCTGTGTCTCAGTTAGTCCTCACCCCATTTGCAAATCTCTCCTAGCATCTAAGTGGCCTAAGGAAGGACAGGGCCCTCAGCATGATGCTGGAAAGCAGTGTGCAGATGGCCTGCCACTTGCCCCAGCCTTGCCGACCAAAGCCCAGGTCAGTTGTTGCACTTAAGGAGGTCAGGCACAGTGGCTCAAGTGTTTAATCCCAGCACTCTGGAGACAGCGGCAAAGTGGGGGATCTCTGTGAGCGGTGGCCAATCTAGACTACAAAGTTGTAGGGCAGCCTCGTCTACAGAGAGAGGAGATGGCTCAGCAGTGTGCTCTCTAGAGGACGTGAGCTCCTGGCAACCTGCTACCCACCCCACAAATCTAACTTAAAAAGTATTAACAATAAATTATGCAGGGCAGTGGTGGTGCACGCCTTTGATCCAGCACTCAGGAGGCACAGGCAGGAGGATCTCTGAGTTTGAAGCCAGCCTGGTCTACAAAGTGAGTTTCAGGACAGGCAGGGCTACACAGAGAAACCCTGTCTCAAGGAGAAAAAAAGAAAGAAAATTATAAAAAAGGAGGACATGGGGCTGGAGAGATGGCTCAGTGGTTAAGAGTGCTGACTGCTCTTTCAGAGGGCCTGAGTTCAATTCCCAGCAGCTCACAATTGTTTGTAATTCCAGTACCCGGCACTCTCACGCAGACAAACCTGCAGGTGAAACATCAATGCACAGAAAATAAAAATAAATTCTAGAGAAAAAAGGAGGACATGAGGCTGGGGCTGGTTGGTTGGTAGGTCGTTCACCAACCATGCTCACAGCCCTGAGTGCCACCCATGAGTCATGCCAGCACTGTGGAGCCAGAGGCAGGAGCCGTAGGTGCTCAAGGCCACCAGGAGCTGCTGGTTGGAGGCCAGCCTATGCAGGTGAAGCCATCTGAGAACAGGCGGGGCTCATGGCCTCTGACTGTGGAGCACGTGGGAGTGGGTAAGGGCAGGGTCCTGGGTGAGCCTGTCCTGGGAGGAGCCACAGGGACCTTAGGTGGGTCTTAGGCAGCACGCTCCCAAGCTGAAGAGCAGCCTAGGGGACGCTGAGCACATCAGTCCCCTCTCTCAGGCCTGAGGTACCCCATGGACCACCCATGGCCTCTGGCACCCTTGAGAGCCTCCACCCAGAGCACTGGCTCTGCCTTCCCAGGTGACCCAGGCCCCACCCAGTGTGACTCATGATTTTCCATTTTCAAGAAAGAATAAACACATTTCCTTTGGGCCGCTCTGGTGGTGGGAGGGGCGGGCCACGTGGTTCAGAAGCTTTGAGTGGCCATGGGGGTGGGGAGGCTGGCCCCAGGAAGTCAAGCTCCAGCCTGGGGGACTGATGGTCTCCCTAGCTTGAGCCTTCTCACAGCAGGCTGTGGGTGGCATGGTGTAGGAAGATCAGGAGATCTTGTTCAGAAAGCATTTATGAAGCACTTACTGTTTGCCAGTGTGGGTTGAGAGCCTACAAGTGGAGTTGGCTCTGGGAAGTTCATGACTGAGTCCCAGGGTGAGGGTCAGGCTAGCAGGCTAGCTGGGTCCCGAGCACAATGTGAACCCAGCTGGGCTACAGGCAGGTGTGCTCGGCGGGGGCAGGCAGGTGGGCCGGGAGGATCTCTGTAAGAGAGCACTCAGGGTTAGGATCAAACGAGGCGGGCCTGGCCCTGCTCTAGTCCGACCTGTGGGCCTCGGGAGGCTGGAACAGCCGGTGAGGCTCCGAGCCCCTGGCAGAGGCAGGCTGCATAGGCGTGGTTCAGGCTGAGGGCAGTGGGGAGCCTCAGAGAATCTGAGGGGCAGCTCTGCCCCTGCTCCTGCTAACCTCTGCAGCCTCCACCGTTTCTGCTCCAGTCTTCCCTGGGGACATGGGGGAGTCATTTCTCTTCCCAGGACCTCATCAAAATGGACAGAACAGAGTTCAGTTTTCCTGTCTCCTGATAAGAGGAGAAAGAATCCAAACAGAAAGAACTAAAGGCACTGGGTTGTCAAGAGCACCAGAGACTTCTGGGCACTCCCCGAAGTCACACAGCAATGTAGAGGCAGGTCAGGGTAGGGCCGCCTGCAGCCCCCACTTCATTCCGTCCTTTACTAGCAGGACTGTAGCTCAAGAGGGCCAGACCTTGAATGTTCAGTCAGCTCTGTGGCCATTTCTCCATATTACAAGCTACAATAAAAAATGACTGTGGGGGCTATTAATGAAATACACATTTGACTATGTAAATGAAGCAGTCGTAGTACAGCCGCTGTGACAGTGTCAGTGATAGGCTGGCTGTTGGGACTGCAGAGGGATGGGGAATTAGTTAATGACGTGCGAGAGGCCCCGATATTGGAGTTCACTGGCCTGGGATCAGTTCAGCCAGCCATTCATAGCTGTTTGTCGGGGAGACACAGCCTCACCGCTGACCTCAGGCAAGGCCCGACCTCTCTGCTCCTGACAGCATTTGGCACTACACCAACAGCATGCTGTCTCTGCTTTTCTGTTTGCCATGGTTTTGAGGGTGGAGCTGAACCCCCCTGGGACCCAGTTTGTCTTTGGGGACCTTGGGTCATAGCGATCTTCCCTCTGGCCTTGAGGAATGTCAGGACTCCTTGGACCCTTGGCTGGGGGCCCCTCTCCTAGGGCAGGTCCTGGCAGCCTCTACTCCCCGGGGAATAGCTATACTTAGGCTAGAAGGGGGGCCAAGACTAGAAGGGGGGCCTAGCAGCCACAGATGGTATTTTCATCTGGGGCTCAGTGAGGTTTTTCCCACCAGGTGTCAAGCTGGCAACTAGTGCATTGTAGGGCCTTCACAGCTGAGTCTCCCACACACAAGGAGGGGACTGTGACCCTCCAAACCTCTGTGTTCTTATGTGAGCAATGGACACAACTCCGTGCTAGCCGAACTCTATCTCCGCTCCGGAGCCGAGCACCTTGTGTCCCCAGGGAGGCTGGAAATCAGGGGTCACTTTCCCAGGGCCACGCAGGGCAGGACTGCGCTGCCGGGTGTGTCCCCTGATGCCCCTTCTTGCCTGTACATCTCAGCTCCAGGCACTGGGCCCTTTGCTGTGGCCTGCTTGAGCCTCAGTGTTTGTCAGTTCTGTTGAATACGGGACGGGCACCCCAGCATTCCAGTGGAGCACCTGGCATAGATTCTGTGACTCCTGGAGGCCTCACAGGCCCCTTTCCCGGACATCTGGAGCAGCCTGGGAGGGCAGGCAGAAGGCTCTCAGGCGGATGTTTGTTGGGGAAGACACAGCCTCACTGTTGAGATGGTCCAGACATGGGGCCTGGGGAACGTCAGAGCGATCGGGTCACACGGGGACCTGGGGCTGTCGATGCGCTGCTACCGTGACTGGCACGGTGCCTCAGTTTCCCGCAGGTGACAGAGTTTGTCATTCTGGGTCCAACCCTGAGAAGTCCTCACCCAGGAATGGACCTGAATCCCTGTGGGCGCTGCGGCCGTTTCTGGGGGAATCTCACTCCCTGTGAGGGGACATCCTTCTCCCCTCTCCCACACGACTCTTTCTGAGACAGGGTACGTCTCTCTCCGAAGTCCGGGGTGCCCTTGAATTATGGGCAATCCTCCTGCCTCTGCCTCCCCAGCAGTGGAATGGCAGGTGTGCCGACCACACCAGGGCTCCTCTTACTCTGAGGCAAATTACCGCTCAGACACCCACACCAGCCCCTGAGCCAGGGCACGGCGGAGTACACCTATCTTTCCAGCACTCAGTAGGCTGAGGCAGGAGGATTGCCACGAGTTCACAGTCAGCCTGGGCTACAGAGCGAGCCCAAAGCCAACTTGAGCTACCTGAGACCCTGTCTTTAAACAACAACAACATCAAAAAGGCAAATAAGTGTATAAGTAAAAATAGAGTTAGATCGCGGGTATGCTGTGCCTCGGTTTCCCCCAGGCGCCTGGGTGGGAGCCGCACAGCTCTGGGCGGGGCCTGGCCCTCCGCTCTGTCCTCGGCTCCGCCCCGAGCATCTAAAAGGTCCCAGCTTCTTCCGTCTGGCCTCAGCCTGACCATGCAGAGCCCCGCGGCGTCTGGCTCCCCCCGAGGGTCCCCGCGGGGCTCCCCCGCGCTCTTCAGGAAGCTGTTGGTGAACCAGGGCATCCGCCTGCAGCGCCGCTTCACGGTGGCCCACCCGCTGTGGTGAGGAGCGGGGCCGGCGCAGGGAGCTGGGGGGAGCAGCGGCAGCCGCGCTGGGCTCGGGCGCGCGCCTGCAGCCCGCCGCCCCTCGCAGACTGTCCGTCCGTCTGTCTCTGCGTCTGTCCCCTCCGCTCACCGCTCCGCGCACGCCGAGGGACCAGCCTGCTGTCCGCCCGTCCCCGTGCGGCCGTGCAGCCTGCACATCTCGCCCCGACCCTACCGGCCGAGGGCGCGCGGAGGCAGGGCGCTCCTCGGCGGCCACGCGGGACGCTCAGCCGGGGGCTTGGGAGGCAGGGGTGGAGTTTCCAGGTTCCGTCCCGGGTTCGAATCCCGGCCTGTGCTAAGGACGTGCACCTGACGGGCTGTGCGTTTACAAAGTCAAGGCAGAGCGTGGGCGCACTGTGACCACCCGCGCGTTCACTTTGTGGGGACCGCGTGGGGGCTGGGTGTAGCCCCGAGGCTGGCGGTCCCACGGCCACTGAGCGTCAGGTGGGAGGCGCGGCGATCCTTGGGAGGGGCGGTCCTGTTCTGGACAGCCTCATCAGGACCGCAGCTGCCAGCTCACAGCGGCCCCAGGGTGTGAAGGGAGCGCGCCGCCCAAAGGCGAGCCTGAGGAAGGAGGGTAGGCCCTCAGCCGTTTGGACCAGAACGCTGGTCCGAGGTCTAGCTTGGGCTCGGTGCCTCAGTTTACCGTCTGGCCCACGCGTCGTTCCCACAGCCAGGACACAAACCTCGCCCGGTGCTGTTCGCGTCATGGAACGGCAGCCGGGCTCCGCCAGCCGCGGCTAAGTTTAGAGCAGAAAGAAAGCAGCGTTCGCGACCCCAAGGAACCGTCAGCCAGCTTTTAACCCTCCGCACCCGAGGGCGGGATTCAAACCCAGCACCGGGCAGTTGCTCCTACCTCAGTTTTTCCAGTTGTTCCCAGGTGGGAGAAGGAAGGGGGTCGCCACCCGAAGGTCTTGGGATGGCGAGTTTGTGGGGAGCACCAGGACCCCAGGGCGGTGCTGGGCCTGGGGACAGAAAGGCAAACAAACCCCGCCCCACGTGACGTCACAAAATAGTGTGTCCCTGAGGGAATCTGGCGGAAGGGACCGAGCGCAGCCGAGCTCGCCCGAGTGAGGGGGACTGAGAACGCACGAACCCACCCGAACTCATCCAAGCCTCGTCGGAAACAACCAAATCAAACCGAGCGCACCTCGCCCCACAGGCCAGAACCAGGGTAGGGCACAACGGACGACCGCGTGACCGCACCTCGGGCCCGCGAGGGCCTCCGAGCCGAGAGCGTCCCGCCTTGCCCAAGGTCGCCACCTCCCTCCCGCGCCCGCCGCCTGCCCTCACGCCTTCTCTTTTTAGAAACTTCTTTATTTCGTTGTGCGAATGTGCGCGCGCACGTGCCGGGAGCCGGACCCTCTCCGCAGGGCCCCAAGACGCGCCCAGGGGCGTGGGCGTGGGCGGGCCCGGCGGGCGGGCGGGGCTGGCTGGGCCGAGGCCGTCCTGGGGTCGGCTGGGACTATGGTGGCCTCGGCCAGCTGCCCACGATTCCGCGGGACACGCGGGAGGGGGCGGCTCCACGGACACCCGACAGACAGACACACAGACTCTGCTCTGAGGTAGCCTCTCTGTTCCTGCCTTCAGCTTTGACCTGGAAAATGGCCTCCGGGGCGGCAGGGGGCCCCTGGACCCTCAGCCTGGGCCAGGTGTCGGCCGCGCCCTCCAGGCCCCTGCCCAGCCCGGCCAGCGGCGCGAGTCCTTCCTGTACCGCTCGGACAGCGACCACGAGTCTCCCAAGGCTGTGTCCCGGACTTCCTCGGCGGCCAGCGACCTGTGAGGCCCTTCCTCCTTTAGTGCGGTTTTGGAGTTGAAGCAGGAGTTTCCCAAAGCATTACTTTGTTAATGCGCAGTATGTAGCAGACACAAGTGGGCGGTGCTTGCTTGGCCTTAGGCCAGGTTGGGGACAGAGGGGCACATCAACCTGGGAGCACTAAGGCCAATTAGTAGCAACTGAACAAATACTTTTATTCGAGCTCCCTAGTTTCTGCGATGAAAAGGGAAACATTTCTGTCCAGGCTGTGCTAAGACCCCTACTGTCCTTAGGACTCAGTTACCCGTTTTAGATATGGATAACGTGTGTGTGTGGGGGGGGGGGGGGGGGGGGGGGGGGGCGGGGTGCGCAGGGGGGGCCCGGACCGGGGGGGGCGGGGGGGGCGTGGGGGGGGGGGGGGGCTTGCCTAAGCCGGCAGATGTCCTTAGTGACGCCCTGTCCTGCAGACATGGAGAAGACATGATTGTCACGCCCTTCGCCCAGGTGGGTGTACCCCGCCTCCCTTGGGCCGAGCACGCAGGGGGTCCTGGCCTCCTCCTACAGCTGAACACCGCCCTTGCCACAGGTCCTGGCCAGTCTCAGGACGGTCCGCAGCAACGTGGCCGCCCTTACGCTTGGCCCGGGCAGTGCAGCCAGGTACAGAGGGGGCGGGGCTGACAGCATGGGGTGCGCGGGTGGGAGGGGAGGACCCGCCGGGTGGGCGCCCTCATGGCCCTGTCCGCAGGCAGGCGCTCCTAGGGACCCCTCCAGGCAGCAGCCAGCCCGGCGCCCCCGCAGGTACGCACCCCCCACTCGGAGGGCATGTGCGGGAGCCCTCCCACCCTGCCCGTGGGCTGGAAACGGGCGGTCCCTGCAAGCCCGCCTTTGCATTCCCTGTTCCCCTCCTCCCGCCCACCTTACTGACTGGGGAGGGCCGCGGGCCTGTCTGGGGTCGCGCCCAGTGGCCCCGGGCTGGGGTGGAGGTGCCCCTGGGAGGTCGCCCCCTGACCCGCCGGGCCCCCAGAGGACGCCGGGCTGCGGCTGGCGCGGGAGACGCTGCAGGAGCTGGACTGGTGCCTGGAGCAGCTGGAGACGCTGCAGACGCGGCGCTCGGTGGGCGAGATGGCCTCCAGCAAGGTGCGCCCCGCGCCCGCGCCCTGCCCTCCGCGGCCTCCGCCGGCCCCCGCTCACCTCCTCCCGGCCCACAGTTCAGGCGCATGCTCAGTCGCGAGTTGACGCACCTGTCGGAAAGCGGCCGCTCAGGAAACCAGGTGTCCGAGTACATCGCGCGGACCTTCCTCGGTGAGCACCCGGAGCCGCCCGCGGTCCCCCCGTGGGGACACCGAGGTCTCGCCCTGCACAGGCTAGAGTAGAGGGGTGACGGGGACCTTCGGAGGAGAGGGCATGACATGTAAGGTTTTGAAGCAGCAGTAGGAGTTTGCCCGTCACACGGCAAAGCCTGCGGATGAGCGGAGGGCGGGAGGGGACCCCGTGACAAACCGTGTAGGTAGAGCCTGAGTGACCGGCCCCTGCAGCCCAGCAGGCCGAGGTGGAGCCTCCGGGGCCGCCCAGGGAGGACGCCCTGCCCATGTCCCAGATCTCCGGGCTGCGCGGGCTCGGCCCCGCCGGCGTCCCCGCAGCCGCCGTGCCTCGCTTCGGGGTCCAGACAGACCAGGAGGGGCAGCTGGCCAAGGTGGGTCAGGGCCCAACCTGTGCTCGGGCCGGGGGCTCGGGCGCCGCGTGCTGCAGCGCCCGCGCTGCTGTCGCCGTAGGAGCTTGAAGACACCAACAAGTGGGGACTCGACGTGTTCAAAGTGGCCGAGCTGAGCGGGAACCGGCCTCTCACAGCCGTCATATTCAGCGTCCTCCAGGTGCCCCCCGCCTTTGTTTGGGGTGTCCTGTCCCAGCGGGTCCCTGAGCCGTCCGGGGGCGGTCACAGGGCGGCAGCACCAGGAGGACGGGGTGCTGGAGGGTGGCCGGGAGCGCGGGAGCCGGCTGAGGCCAGCCGGAGCCCCGGGGCCAGGCCTGACCGCGCCTGGGACGCGCCAGGAGCGGCACCTGCTCGAGACGTTCCGGATCCCCGGGGACACGCTGCTGAGGTTCCTGCTCACGCTGGAGGGGCACTACCACGCCGACGTGGCCTACCACAACAGCCTGCACGCGGCCGACGTGGTGCAGTCCGCGCACGTGCTGCTGGCCACGCCCGCTCTGCAGGTGCCGTGCCCAGCCGGTGGGGGCGGCCGGGGCGCCCCGCCCTGACACCCCAGCCTCGCGCAGGCGGTGTTCACGGAGCTGGAGGGGGCTGCGCCCAGCTGGGGGGGAGCCAGGGCGCCCCCATCCTGACCCCCGGCCTGGCGCAGGCGGTGTTCACGGACCTGGAGGTGCTGGCGGCTCTGTTTGCGTGCGCCATCCACGATGTGGACCACCCCGGGGTCTCCAACCAGTTCCTCATCAACACCCGTGAGTGCGGTGGCCACAGGCCTCCCCGGCGCGCCCGGGCGGCTCTCTGTAGAGGGGCTTTAGAGTTTGGGGCACCCCGCAGGCATAGGAGTGGCCAGGGGCGCCCTCCCGGCGGCCTCTGGGTGCCGTGGGGTCTCGAGGCCCCGCTGTCCCCGCAGACTCGGAGCTGGCGCTGATGTACAATGACATGTCGGTGCTGGAGAACCATCACCTGGCCGTGGGCTTCAAGCTCCTGCAGGCGGAGAACTGCGACATCTTCCGGAACCTCAGCGCCAAGCAGAGACTGAGTCTGCGCAGGATGGTCATCGACATGGTGACGTCACTAGAGGGCCTGCCAGGCCCTTCCTCTCTAAGCGGGGGGGATACTGAGGCACGGAGGGTCCCAGGGGTGCAGCCTGCGACTTCCTGTCCCGCAGGTGCTGGCCACAGACATGTCCAAGCACATGAGCCTCCTGGCCGACCTCAAGACCATGGTGGAGACCAAGAAGGTGACGAGCCTTGGCGTCCTGCTCCTGGACAACTACTCGGACCGCATCCAGGTGCGCGGTGGCCCCAGCCTCGGTGTCCCACTGCGGCTTCCTGGGGCGCAGTCTCGCTCTGTAGCCTGGGCTGCCGGGGAAGCGGCCATCCCCCTGCCTCAGAGGCTCCCACCACACCCCTCCGGACCAGGAGGACAGCCTGTGAACCCGCGCCCGCAGGTCCTCCAGAGCCTGGTGCACTGCGCGGACCTCAGCAACCCCGCCAAGCCCCTGCCGCTCTACCGCCGGTGGACCGAGCGCATCATGGCGGAGCTCTTCCGCCAGGGCGACCGCGAGCGCGCCGCGGGCCTGGACGTCAGCCCCATGTGTGACAAGCACACGGCTTCGGTGGAGAAGTCCCAGGTGCGGGTGCGGCGGGCTGGGCCGGGGCCTGGGCCCACTGCGGCGCGGGGTCTTAACTGTCCTTTTTTTCGTTTTTTGGGTTTTTCTGTTTTGTTTTGGTTGTGAGACAGGGTTTCAAAAACAGAGTTCAGGCTGCCCTGGAACTGACTCTGTAGACCAGGCTGGCCTCACCCTCACAGAGATCGGCCTCTCTCTGCTGCCCAAGTGCTGGGATTGAAGGTGTGTGCCGCCACAGTAGGACTAGGCAGATTTTTTATTTCTTGTTTTGAAGAAGGTCTCGTTTTGTCACCTGGCTGGCCTAGAACTCCCTTCCCCCAGATCAGCCTGTCTCCGTCTCCTGATTGTTAGGTCAGGAGTAGTTTTTTCCGTGAGGGTTTGAATAGGAATTGAGAAAGGAGCATCCGGGCAGCGGCCACCTCACGGCCAGCTGTGACGCCGGGCTGATCCCAGGCCTCACTGAGACTCGTTTGCCCCCGCTGCACCCTCAGGTGGGATTCATCGACTACATTGCCCACCCGCTGTGGGAGACGTGGGCTGACCTGGTGCACCCCGATGCCCAGGAGCTGCTGGACACCTTGGAAGACAACAGGGAGTGGTATCAGAGGAGGGTTCCCCGCAGCCCGGCGCACACCGTGGGCCCAGACAGCTTCCAATTTGAGCTGACCCTGGAGGAGGAGGAGGAGCAGGAGGAGCAGGAGGAGAAGGAGCACTTAGCACCCAACAGGGAGTCCTCAGAGTCAACCAGCACTTAACCCCTGTCCTCCAAGGCTAGCCCAGAGCCCAGGGTGAGCCCTGTCCTGGCATGGACTGTTAGGTCAGAGCCAGGCCCTCTGGGCACCTGTGAGCGTTGGGGACTTCTCTTTCCACCAAAGTGGACAGCTGAGATAAGGCTTGAGGTCCACTCTGACCACAGGCTTGGTTGGAATGGCGCGGTGGGGGGAGGGGCGAGGTGGCTGGATTGGCACCTCCTGCTGCCTGCCTGTCCTCCTGAGGATGGACTCACCTTCAGCCTGCGAGCAGCTATGGCACCGGGCTCTTTCTGTGTTTGTTTGGTTGGTTTCTTTTTGGTGCTGAAGATGAAAGCCCGGATTCCCACAGCACCTACCACACTCTTATCCTGCCTGTCCTGAGGCCCAGAGGGAGCCCCTTTTGTGGAGTGCAGACGGATCACCTGCTGAAGTTTGGTGTCTCGTGACCTCAGATTCTTCTGCAGAGACGCCAGTGACCTCCTAGAAGACCCCTGTAGGCCTCAGTATCCCCACGGGCTGCCCACATGCTTTACCAAACATTGCTGGTGGGGGACCAATGTGGTTACCCAGAGATAGTGCCAGATGGCTGTGCAGTAAAACCCTGACAAGATACGGCTCAAACCAGTGTGCTAGTCGGCTGAGGTGCACTCCCCAGGGGTCCCCAAACCAGTGTGCTAGT
>NW_026594377.1:384183-444663 GCF_907164565.1 Psammomys obesus | reverse complement strand
GGCTGAGGTGCACTCCCCAGGGGTCCCCAAACCAGTGTGCTAGTCGGCTGAGGTGCACTCCCCAGGGGTCCCCAAACCAGTGTGCTAGTCGGCTGAGGTGCACTCCCCAGGGGGTCCCCAGACTCGCTCAATCGCTCAGGGGGGGCAGGCGGGGAGTGAGGCCACAGGCTGGTCCAGGCTAGGCAGCACGGACAGAAATGGAAAGGAAAGAGGGCCAGGCCTGGTGGTACAGACCTTTAATCCCAGCACACAGGAGGCAGAAGCAGGAGGATCTCAGAGTTCAAGGCCAGCCTGTTCTACAGAGCAAGTTGCAGGACAGTCAGAGCTACACGGAAACCCTGTCTGAAAAATCCAAAATGGTCAATAAATAAGTAAATAAATAAATAAGAAAGAGGGGCTAGGGACGTGCTCTGGTGGAGCCTTTCCCTGCAGTCCTCTGGGGAAGGGCTGGCGTGGGCTCTGGTCACACGTGCACAGCTTTGAGCTCACTTCTAGCATGGCAAAAACAGACTAACCCTTGCCATCCTCATTCACTTGTGGGGAGACTGAGACCTGAACCGTTTCGTGCCTTCTCACAGCTTCTGGGCAGAGTGGGTACTGGCTCCTAGTGCTGCCAGGCAGCGTGCCTGCTTCCCTGCCCACAAGGTCTCAGGGTCTCAAGTCCTGAGGTGGAGCTTTCTGTGCAGCCGGGATGACACTAAAGTGGTTTTTCTTGCTTTCGCCTTCCAAGTGCTTGGCTGAGGTGACAGGCGTGCGTCATGGGGCTAGTCCCTCTCCTCCCCTGTTCCCTCTGGGCCTGTAACCCTGCCTCCCACCACAGCCTCCAAAGAGCCGGGAGGCTCAGGGTGGCAGGCCACTTCCTCTGTAAATATTATGATTCCAGCTGTTCCTCCCCCGGAGCCACAAAAAGCCATCTGGGGTCACACACTGGAACGTTTCCTTCTCCCTTCCAGATGTTTTAAGCGGTGACTGAGATTTCCTGTTAAACACTGTGGGAAACTTTGGAAGCCATACACATTTATAAAGAAAAGAAACCTTTGAGCCAGCAAGATGGCTCAACACGGCACTTGTTGCCAAGTCTAGGACTGTCATGGTAGCAGGGGAGACTGACTCCCCAGCTTGTCCTCTGACACCCCACACCCCACACAAATAAAGAGAATGACTTTAAAAAGATGTGGCAGATACTCGTGCTGTTTCCCTCGGTTCCTGCTCTTCTGTCTCTGGGTTCGTTTTCCTAGGCCCTTAACACACACTTAGGTTTTTTAAAATAGTCTCTGTGTGGCCCTGGCTGTCCTCCGTATGTAGACAGGGCTGGCTTCGAACTCAGAGATCTCCATGTGCTGCTGGGATTAAAGGTTTCCATCCTGGACTCACTTTGTGGTCCAGGATGTTGACAAGCGGACACTCCTGCCTCAGCCTTCCACGTACCCCTTGCCATCAACTGAGCTCCAAGCACTGTACTCGCAGCCACAGCCCAGCGGTGGAGGCGGATGGTCCTTGCCTGACCATATCCCTTAGGCATAAACAGAACCCAGGTTAGGGGCGCACCTGGCTTCTCCTGCACTCCCTGCCCTCAAGCCCGAGTTCCACCAGAGTGGTATAAGACGGAGATGGTCGCTTCTCTGCACCCCCATCCCGTGCGCGCTCCCTGGTGCGGGCGGGAGAGCGGGAAAACTGGCGCCCAGGAACGGGCGGAGCTCGCGCAGCTCGCAGGCTTCTGGCGGGGGCGGCATCCAGGCGACAAGTTATTCTGGTCCCTCCTCGCCTCCGCAGCTGGTGAGGCGGTCTATAAACCAGGCCAGGCTTCTTCCCCGGCACTGCTTCCTGCGGGGATGCAGGCGCTGGGGTCCCTCCCGGGGCGCCCCGGCAGGGACAAAGGACAGCCTGGGAGTCCCACTTTGGCTGGCAGATTTGCAGGAATGCGTCGTGCACGGAAGTCTGCATTTCTGCACCCAGCTTCCCGGGACACAGGGTCGCCTGGCCCCAGGGTCCACACCGTGAAGGGCTTGCGGGGTCTGCTCTCAAACCTTCTCCCACTCTTGGGTCTTTCGTTGCAGTTTTGGAAGACTTGGGGTCAGGACACTTCGGAGTCTTAAGTGCGCAGGAAGCAAGGGGTTCTTTGGGGACTCGTCCGATCCTTTCTTTTCCCTTATTTCTTTGAGACAGGGTTTTATGTGGATCAAGCTGGTGTCGAGACGCCCCGTAACTGGGGATGACCTTGTACTTCTGTTCCCCCTGCTTTCCTCCTCTTGCCGGAATGAGCAGGCAGGAGGCCGGGTTCTAATTCAGGGCTTCGCGCTGCTATGCAGGTCCCTCAGCAAACTAAGACAATATATATCCTCAGCACGTTAAAAAAGAGAGTTCTTTCTCTCTCTTTTGGAAGAGGGTTTCTCTGCAGACCAGGTGGCCTCTAACTCAGAGATCTGCCCTCCCCTGCCTCCTGAGCGCGGCGATTAAGGGTGTGCCACCACCGGCTGACTTAGTTCCCTGATTGTTTCTGAGTGTCCTGCCTCGGGTATGTGTGTGCATGCCCAGGGCCCAGAGCCAGCTCTCCAGCCTCCTTAGTCCAGCTGCTTTTGTTTTATTTTGTTGTTTTTTTTAATCCGGAGAGGGAAGTAGATAGCCCAGGTTGGCCCAGAACTCATTTTGTAGGCAAGGAAGACCCCTTCCTGACATGTCAAGCATGAAGGTGAAAGAAATTTACAGTACTCCTTGCTTGGTGGTGCTCTCTTGACCCTATTCTTATTGCAGCCCAGAAACCTGAGTGTAGGGCCGGTCCTCCACAGCTCTGCCCTAAGTCCCCTTGCTCCCAGTGTGTTTGTGTGTTTGTAACTCCTCCTCCTGTCTCTGTTTGTTTTTGAAACAAGGTTTGACTGTAGCCCTGGCTGTCCTGGAACTCTCTGTATGGACCAGGCTGGCTTTGAATTCACAAAGGTCCGCCTCTATCTGCCTTCCAAGTGCTGGGATTAAAAACTGTTTTTGCCGGGCACAGTGGCGCAAGTCTGTAATCCTGGTGCTCTGGGAGGCAGAGGCAGGAGGATTTCTGTGAGTTCGAGGCCAGCCTGGTTTACAAAGCAAGTCTAGGACAGCCAACGCTACACAGAGAAACCGTTTCTCAACAAACAAGAAAACAAAACAAAAACACTTTCCATTAATGGGTCTTTTGAGCCCTAAAATGTAGTAAGTGGAGTGTAAGCCTGTCATCCCAAACTTGTGAGGTGCAGCCTCTGATACTTGAGAAATTCGAGGCCAGCCTGCCACATGAGATCCTTTCTCAAAAAAACCCCCAAGCTCCTGGTTGCTGTCCGGAACGGTATGGCACGTTCCTAAACCAGAGCTAGTTATTGCTACTGTAAATTCCGAGCCTGGGCTGGTTCCTGGCCTCAGCCTCTCCCGACTTCAAAGACCTGGCAGCCCCGCTGGGCCGCACATTGCGTATGCGAGTGCTAATTGGATGTAGGATCTGTCACTCGAGAGCCCCAGCCAATGAAACCTTCCTGCTTCCCAGGGCTCCACCAACCGTGCCTCTCCAGGACCCGCCCCTCCGGGCCTACGCAGGCCAGTGGAGCTCCGCAGCTGCAGTGCGGCCCCGCCCTCTATCGTCACAGCCTCGTTTGCATAGAAAGTCCCGCCCCCAGATTTGCAGGACGTCAGCGAGGACTGCAGGGGCCCGAGCCTCCGCCGCCGCCTGCAGCCCCGCAGCCGCTCCTGGGGCCCGGTCACCAGCGCCGTCAGCAGGGTCGCCGCCGCCAGCGCTGTCTCAGCTCGGAACCGGCAAGGTGAGCGCAGCCCAGGGCCGCGCACCGCTGAGCCCTCTTGATTGGCAGGCGCGGGGGCGGGGGGAGGGCGACTCCGGTGTAGGGGTTGTGGGTTTCGCATTTGAGGTTCCTCGTCCCGCACCCCACACCCTTCACCATTAACCCGGCTGCTGGGGCCCGGCTCTGCGACAAAGGGGGAGGGGAAGGCCTGGCTTGCGGGAGGCTTGTGCGTGCTCGTTCTCGTGGGTGAACACGCGTGTGCGCGCCCGCTGGGCATGGCTAGGCTCGCGTGACCTCAGGACGCGCCCCATGCACGCTCGTGGAACCTTGTGCGCGCATGGTGCGCGTGCCGTGGGTCTGAGTTCAGGTGTGCGCTCACTCGCATGTGGAGCCATGCTCGTGCTAGGGGTGTCCTGGGCGATGGCCAGGTGCGCACGCGGACACTGGCTGCTGCAGTCGTGATGGGTGCAGGGAGCTGTGCGTTCGCATGGGCTTGCACACACCACGCGTGTTTGCGTGTTTCTCCTTCTCCCACTCTTTTGCGTCCAGGGCAGGGGCTTGGGGCTGCCCGCGCTGGATGCCTCGGTGCATGTACATGCACGCGCGCGCGAGGGATTTTGTGCACGTGAACCTGTGTTTGTCACGTGACGCGGCTATGTCTGGGCCCAAGTTCTTCCAGGAGAGGAATATAAGGGAGAACCGGGGATCCGCGCGTGCTCATGCTCCCTCGTGGGTCTCTAGGGTAATGAAGACGGATGAGAAGGTGGCGTTGGCCTCATTCCTTCAGGATGCAAGGGGGTCTGGCTTGCCAGGGCGCTTCAGGGGTGTCCCCTTCATAGCCTCCTTGAAACCTTGGGCCTGTCAAGGTCACAGCCCTGTCTGTGCTGGGGGGCCCATGTGACATTGGGGTCCTGGTGGAACCAGGGTGCTCCCCACTCGCCCATCCTGTGTGGTCCTCCTCAGGCCCTCTGTGCCCCGCCCCCGCAGATGGCCTCAGCCACAGACTCGCGCTATGGGCAGAAGGAGTCCTCCGACCAGAACTTCGACTACATGTTCAAGATCCTGATCATTGGGAACAGCAGCGTGGGTAAAACCTCCTTCCTCTTCCGCTACGCAGACGACTCCTTCACACCAGCCTTCGTCAGCACCGTGGGTATAGACTTCAAGGTCAAAACCATCTACCGCAACGACAAGAGGATCAAGCTGCAGATATGGGTTTGTGGGGCCAGAGGCCTGCTGTGTAAGGGGTGGGGCTCAGGCACCCCGATGTTCTCAAGGCCCACACTGTGTGAAAAGGAAGCTGGAGGCTGGGGACACCCAAGCTCCGATCTTGCTCCACCATTGCCAGGAAGACAGGCTTCCCATCCAGGGTTACTTATGAATATTTTGATTTTTTCGGGGGGAGGGGAGTTTGAGACTGGATCTTTCTATATGGCCCTGGCTGTCCTGGACTCTGTCCAGGCTGGGCTGGAACACCGAGATCCTGCAGAGGGTCTGTGGGTGTTAAATAGTGCCTCTATCGGGATTAAAGGTGTGTGCTGCAGCCACCCGCCACACACCTCGAGTCCCCTGTTTTCTTGCTAGTCCTGTGAGTCCCCACTTCTGGCACAGAGTGTGGCACAGGGCATTTAGGCAGTACCCAGTATATGTGTGTTGAGTGAATGGTTTTGTAGCGACCACCCAGACCGCTTCTCCTGACCCTCTGTCCCTGAGCTTCAAAGGGGCTGCTTGGACAACCCTTGAACACACTTCCTCAGAGGGCTGCTGGGAGCTCCTGACACCCTGACTTTCCCCAGGACACAGCAGGGCAGGAGCGGTACCGCACCATCACTACAGCCTATTACCGGGGTGCCATGGGCTTCATCCTAATGTATGACATCACCAACGAGGAGTCCTTCAATGCAGTGCAGGACTGGTGAGCAGCCATGCGCTCAGAGAACGAGAGAGTCTCAGATCTTTGTGGCTCAGTCGGTGGGGTCCTCCTAGCTCAGTTGGGAGAGTGCCGGCCTGGCCCAGACAAAGCCTTGACTTCATCTCCGGCACATTCAAAACACAAAGAACAGGAGTTGGGTGGGACAGGCTAGATGGGCTGTGTCCAAGGCTTGGGGCTGTGGAAGAAACACAAAGTGACCAGCAAGCTACACAAGGGCTCGTCTATGTTAGCATTTAAATGCTCTGTCCACCCAGGCACTGGTAGGTCAGGGCTGTGGTCCCAAGTACTCAGGAAGCAGAGCTTACTTGTGTGAGATGGCGCCTGGCCAAGCGCCTGCCTATGGTGAGAGCCTGGATTCCGGCCGCAGGACTACCAACTAATTACTCAGGTCCCAGCCCAGCACTCAGTGGACACGGACACCATCCCAGCCTTTGGGAGGCTGAGGCAGGAGGGTGGAGGGGCCTGAAGAAAGGGGGTTCTCTTTCAAGGGCTAGACCCAGGGACTTGGGGAGAGGCCTGGGTCCTCCAACTTCCTCCTCAGCCTCTTGCTGTCTCCCGCAGGTCGACTCAGATTAAAACTTACTCATGGGACAATGCCCAGGTGCTCCTGGTGGGAAACAAGTGTGATATGGAGGATGAGCGAGTGGTATCGTCAGAGCGTGGCCGGCAGCTGGCTGACCACCTGGGTGAGTATGCGCAAGGTGGCCCTCATCAGGCTAGACCGGCAGCCACATGGGCCCTGATGGACTTAGCGGTGTCTGGCCCAGGAACAAGTTTCTGAACTAGAAGAGAAGGCTGGCTGCAGTGGGCACCACATGCCTGCGGTGGAAGGAGGGGCAGTATAGCCAGCCTCTCAGGGCACACTGAAGTCTGTGCAGCCAGTGGAGCACCATTGCCCTCTAGCGGAAATGTGGCCACGTGCTGACCACAGGGTGTGTGACCCTGAGGGAGGGAAGCGCGCCCTGGGCGGCTCTGGAAAGGGACTGTGGAGCAGGGCAGGGTGGCGGGCGTAGGGGGTGTCTCCGCACCGGGAGTGGCCCCACAGCTCCTCCATCCCCCCCGCAGGCTTCGAGTTCTTCGAAGCCAGCGCCAAGGACAACATCAATGTCAAGCAGACCTTCGAGCGCCTGGTGGACGTGATCTGCGAGAAGATGTCCGAGTCGCTGGACACTGCCGACCCGGCGGTCACGGGCGCCAAGCAGGGCCCGCAGCTCAGCGACCAGCAGGCACCTCCTCACCAGGACTGCGCCTGCTGAGCCCCCACCCCCGCCAGGGGCACCTCTCCCACCCCTCACCCTATTTATTATCATAGCTATTTATTTATTTATTGAGGATGTGCCCTGACGCCCCCGTGCCCACCCTCTACAAGCCCCACCTGCTCTGCTGTGGTGTCGTGGTCACCGCTCCTTTTACCCCCCAGTTTTGTTTTTGTAAACCACCCCATCCAAGTTGTCAGATGTGAAGGGACCAGTTGTCACTCTGCAGCAGGCTGGTGGGCCGATGGGAGGGGGTGGCACCGCTGGGTGGACAGGCTGGCACCCTGCCTGCCTGGGCCTGCTGCCGTATGCTCTCTCTTTGGGGTAGATGGGATGTGGGGATCTACTCACTACTTTGTGATACCCCCCAACCTGTTCTGACGTCGTGTCAAACGTGCCCCCACTTCCCTAGAACTTACGAATACTACACAGTTCAATAAAGCAAACGGACCTTGCTGACCCCTGCCAGCCCCTGCAGCTGCCCCACACGGCAATCCTTGTGATAAAGAGAATTTAATGAAATTTCCACACCAGTGCTCTGCCTCACATCACGATTTCTGAGGCCAAACCAGACCCCATCCATTCCAAGGCCATGTGGCATGTCCTTGGTTTTGGCCCTGGGTCGTCCAGTAGATAACACATTCCAGGTTGACAACTTCATGGTTCCAGTGAAAGCCTGGGGACTGACAGCGGCTGCTGGCAGCTGTTCCACATGGGGAAACTGAGTCTCCTCCGGGGCGGACTTGAAGGGCCAGCCTGGGTTTTGGATGCTTGGACCTGCATGGGAGGGCATCTGTCCCTCTACTCATCTGCTCAGCTCGTGCAGCCTGGAGTTGGGAGTGGTTCGGGGGCCTGTGTGCAGCAGAGGGTCAGTCACCCAGGCACAGGCCGGACCCGTGCTCCGCCCCCAGCCCCTCTTCCCCAGGGCTGAGCTCACCCAGTACTTGAGGTAGGACAGGTATGTGTCCCAGCCCAGTGTCAGCCCATTGATATAGGTGACTCGAAAATGTGAAGGGATGAAGAGGAAATTCACCAGCTGGGCAGCGGGCCACACGCACCAGTCAGCCTGTGAGAACAAGGGTCCGCTGTGAGGTCGGGGCAGCCAGAAGGGCGGGGCTAAGAGAGTAGGTGGGGCCACAAGGGAGGACCATGGGCACGCCCACCTTGTAGAAGTCCCAGAATTTGGCCCTCAGCTCCTGGCAGCTCTCCTCCAGCGTCTGGCCCTCCAGGCTGCCAAGGCCTGAGAAGATAAGTGAATGCTGAGTTGGTTGCAAGGCAGAGGTGGGGTGGGGAAGCGGACTGTCAGTAGGCTGAGTGACAGTGTCCCGGGCACAGCACTAGGACAGGTCAGGGAACCTGAGCTACTTATAAAACCACGTCTGCCTATGCTTTAAGAGGTCATGAGCCCATATTCCTTCCAGAACCTCAGGGACCATCTCGCCCGTGAATCCCGCCTCAGTCCCACCTACTATCCCTCAGGGTTCAGTCTCCTGCAGGTGGTACTACACGTCTGGACCCAGGCTACCCCAAGCCCCTCAGGCACCGTCCTTGCCACTATGACTTTTCCCACAGGCTCCTTAAGGGTTTGTCCCTATTGTAGGGATACCCTCCAAAAGGGAACATAAAAACATAATACGATTGTAATCTCAGCCCATGGGGGCCGAGGCAGGATTGCCACAAGTCTGTGCTAGCCAGGGTTACACAGTCAGCTTTAAATGTCAACTTGACTCAGCCTGGATGACATGAGTCTCAGGGCCTGCACAGGAACGCGTCAGCCTGTGGCATTCTTGTACAGGCTGTCTAATTAACTGATGTGAGGGAGAGCCAGGGTCCTTGGCAGGGTAAAGGCTGAGTTCAAATGAGCACCTGTGCAGCTCTCTCTCTTGCTGTCTGTTACTAGCTATGTGAAGTTCCTGCCTTGATTCTCCATAGCTGTAGCTAAATTAAACCCTTTCTGCTCCAGGCTTTCAGTCAGATTTTAGAAAGTCCGGCGAGGTGGCCAGCATTAATCCCAGCACTGGGAAGGCAAAGGCAGGCACGTCTCTTTGTGTGCACAGCCAGCCTGGTCTACATAGAGCTGTTCAGGCCAGCTGGAGCTACATGGCGAGGCCATCTCAAAATGGTGAGCATGGAAGTGGGCTATTGCCCAGTTGGTAGCAAATTCAGGGCAGCCTGGGTATATGGCACCTCCGAACAGAACAAGGCAAAGCCAGAAATAATGAAGTGTCCTGCTGGGCGCGGCAGCTCACACCTTTAGTTCCAGCAGCTGGGAGGCTGAGGCAGGAGGATCTCTGAGGCCAGCTCGGGCTACACAGTGAGATCCTGTTTTGAAAAAGAAAACAAAAACAAAATTAAAAAGAAAAGACCCTGTCAGAATTCCTGAGCACCGTCCAGGCTCTGAAGGCCAAGTCCCGGCCGTTCCTTACCCAGAAAGTACCAAACGCCCAGTACCGGAGATGCTACCGTCTGATCCACCAGGACCTTCTTCATCACGCTCGGGAGGCTTCGCAGGCCCGAGGCAGGGAGGAGGCGGTCCAGCCACAGGTACCAAAAGTGCAGGAAGGGGCCCATGCTGCAGCCCACCGCGAACATGCTGGCTGCGAACAGTGCGAGTCAGGCAGAGCCTCCGGATGGGGTGCCCGGTCCCCAGGGTGACTGACAGGTCGCATGAAGTGGGTGCCCCCCCTGGGTGACCGACAGGTCCCACAGAATGGGGACCCCCCTGGGTGACCGACAGGTCCCTCGGGTGACTGGCGGGTCCATCTGGTCCGCGAACCCGGCCCTCTTACCTGAGCGCCGCGCGCTGAATCTCTGCTCCGGCCGCGCACGCACCTCCCAGGCCTGTCGCGCGCCGTCACCCGCGGCCATGAGCGTGCCGCAGCCCAGCGTGTTGGTGACGAGCAGCGCGCGGCCCTGGAACAGAGGCCGGCCCGCGGCCAGCGCCTTCCGAGCCCAGTGCCAGCTGCCCGGAGCCATTGCCGCCGACAGCGACACCCGGAAGCCACGGTCGCCGGTGCGCCGGATGGGTCCCCGCGTGAGCCAATCACAGGCCTCGCCGCAGAACCGCCTTGCTCGACACCGACCAATCATAGCCTCAGAACCCCGCCTCTCGCGGGCAGGGACCAATCGCCCTCAAGCGCTCCACTTCCTCGTTCACGCCCGACACGAAATCCTGCGTCGCCTTCCCCGCCCTGGGTTTGTTTTCAGAAGACCAATGGCAAGCGCGCCTGAGTATCGCGGGCTCCCGCGGTGCCCGCCCCGGAGCGCAGCGGCCAATCCGCCAAGCTGGAGCCCTCGGCGTCTGGCCCCAGACCCACAACGCCTCGCGGGAGTGGGCGGGGCAAGGAGCGTCCGCGCAGCTGCTGACCTTGGCGTGACCTTCCGGTGGCCAGCGAAGCCGCTCCGGCCGCTCCGGGACACCGGCTCTCGTGTAGCCCAGGCCGTGTTGACGTGTTGGGCCTGAGCGGCGGAGCGCAGCGTGTGAGGGCTGCCCGCACCGCCGTATCACACGCCTGGGCTTGGAAGAATGAGGAGGAGTTCATGTATTGATCTCCTCACAGCAACTTTGTGTCGCTGCAAAAACAAACATCCTCTCCCTCTTTTCTTTGTGTCACAGGGCGTCCCTGTTCTCAGATGTGCAGCCTGGGAGTCCAGCCCCCGCCCTCCCCCTCAGCCCTTTCCTGAAAAGGGCTAATTTCGTCCTGCAGTGAACACATCCTGCTCTCCCTTGCACCATGATTTCTGTAGGTCCAGTGTGTACAGAGCAAGGGATGAATCTGTGAATTCGTGATCTGGCTAAGGAACTACTACTCACTCTTCAAAACCCAGTTCTAAAATGTGTGTCGTATAGACCTTTAACTCACACGCCCTCATTCCTCCCCCTGGTCCATCTGACTTATTAAACTAGAGATAGGTTTGGGTCTGCATTTTCTTTTTTTTTTTTGGGGGGGGGGTCTGCATTTTCTGGGCGGAGCCTTGGCATCTGAAGGTGTGAAGATCACACCGTTAGTCAGGCAGAATCTCCAGCCACCTTGCCGACCAGCCCCCTGGCGAGGCCATTCTCCTAGCCTACAACCCTCATGCTGTGCTGCCCCAACCATAAAATTATTGTGATCGCCACTGCAGAGCTGTGACTTCGCTGCTGTTAGGAATTGTAATGTAAATATCTGATATTCAACTCCCAAAGGGTTCGCGACCTGCAGGTTGAGAACCGCTGGTGTGGACTTGAGGAGGCGAATGTGGCGGGCAGCACATCCGCGATCCCAGCACTCCAGAGGCCGAGGCAGGCGGGTCTCTGTGAGTCTGAGGCCAGCCTGATCTACAGAGAGAAACCCTGTCTTGAAAAACAAGAACAAACACATAAAAAGGAGAAAGTGGGCGGAACGTCAGAACTCATCTGCCCGCTTCCGGACTGTGAGTTCAATGTGACCTCCGGCTCCTGCCCGGAGTCTGCACACAGATGAGCCCTCTCGGGCCCTTCCTTCTTAAGTTGCTTCTGTGTTTTGTCACACAATGAAAACGTAACTCACAGAGACCAGCACCGGCTGGCTTTTTAGACAAGCTTGAATTCCAGGGTCTTGAGTGTGTGTTGAGCATGCGCAGAGCCCTGGGCTGCAGCTCCACATTATATACAAAACAGAAACTCAAACTCCAGGAAAAGTAAATCAGCCACAGTAATCTAGATGATTTATCCAGTGAACTTAAATTTAGCACCATTGGAAATAAGGCAAGATTCTTGATTATGAGGAGGGCTTTTGAGTCTGGGTTTTGTGGGGTGTGTACAGATTTCTCGTGGATGGACGGCATCTCTTGAAGGCTGAGCAGCTGGGCTTTTTCCTGGGGCAAGGCCCTTCACTTATAGCAGACCTCCCTAGGGGGGTCGGCCACGGAGGAGCAGATGTCTGGCTTCTCCACTCCCTGGAGAGGGGGTAAAAGGCTAGGAGTAGTGGCCACATTCACAGACCCCCCCCCAGCACCCCTGCTGAACCATGATTCTTGTCTGTTTACCTGGTACAACTGACAGACAGAGCTCAGGAGCTGGCTGGTGTCCTTCAAAGGTTTCTGCAAACCGCAGGAGAAGCAGTTAAGCACAGCCGGGTAGCACACAGGCGCCTGGCAGCTCAGCATGGGAGTGCGGAAGCTGAGGGATCGCTGACTGCTCCGGGCAGTCTCGTGGACTGTCGCCCTCATAGGGAGCCTCAGGACACAAAGACTGTTGTGTGAGTTAAGAGCTCAATATGGGGTGTCTTTGTTATTTTGCTTTCTTTTTGTATTCTTTTCTCTGTTTGGTCCCCCCCTTTGGAGTCTTTTCTAATTAAAATATTAATTTTAGATTTATTTATCTTAGTTCATGTGTAAGGTGCACCAAGTTCATGCACTTCCCATGGAGGCCAGAAGAGGGCGTGGAGCCCCAGAACTGAAGTACAGGCTGTGAGTCACGAGGTAGGTGCTGGAATCGAACCCAGATCGTCGCAGAAGCAGCAGGTGTTTCTAAACACTTTCTGCTGGGAATATGCCACAGTGCTCAGCCTTTTACACGGGCCCAGGCAGCGCCGTCGGCCTGGCTGGGGCGCTCTTACCTCATTGACCAGGACCCAGGGCACGTACTGATGGGGCGGCTGCAGGGCGTCGGTGAGCTGGGCGTTGGCGTGCATGAGCTGTGTGCCCCGCTCCCCGGCGGCACACTCCAGGATGCTCTCTGTTGACACCTCGGGAGCGTACAGCTGCAGGCACTGCGAGCGGGGAGGACGGCGCAGCTCGGTCCCCCTGTTCTCCATCAGTGCCCGCGTGCCCCGGCAGGCCTCTCCCCTCCCCACCAACAGGCGGGGCACTCGCTGCGCCAGGGTGGAGGTTCCTGAAGCTGAGGCTAAAGGGTGCGCTCGCCTCCCTGTAGCGCTGGATCTGCAGCCTCTGCCCCCTGGTACCTCATTACCTCAGCGCCTTCGCACACGCTCATCGCTCTGCTGCCAACACCCTTCCTGCTCTTTCCCTCCTTCACTCTCCTGCCCCACCAACGGAGCAGAGTCTGGAGTGCCCCACAGGCTCTGCAAGGCTGGGAGGCCTCGTGTCTGGGAAGCCGTGGGTGCGATTGGGAGTTATTTCCCACAGTGCCCTGGGAAGCAGGAGCAGCTTGGCTTATCTCCTGTCAGCAGTGTCCTGTGTCCACACATACTGAAGATCCCAGGTTCTGCTCAGAGACCTGCGGTTTTCCCATACAGACATGGAAGCTCCCAGGGTCAGGGCCCTGCTCAGTGTCTTCCTTGCCTAGAAATCCCCAAGTGATGGGCTGAGAGCGTGGCTCAGGGTGGGGCCTTAGCCTAGAAATCCCGCAGTGAGAGGCTGGGGGCGTGACTCAGGGGTGGGGCCTTAGCCTAGAAATAACCCAGTGAGGGGCTGGGGGCGTGGCTCAGGGTGGGGCCCGGCTGCTCAGTCTCACTCCACAGTTTACCAGTCCCAGTTTCTTCTCCATGTCCTCCATCTCCTCCATACAGGCGATGGTTACGAAAGCCACCTCCTTTTCTAGCTTGTCCAGCAGGCAGGCCTGGAGAGGCAGGCAGGGATGGTCAGGAGAGGGTAGCCCGCCCCGCTCTCCTCCACAGCCGGTCCATACTCCAGCTCACCTCCACTTTGTTCAGTCTGCACTCCAGCTCCCCGTGTTGACATGTGAACTCCCACGTGCCGCTGACATTTCTCTCCTGTAAGGCACCAATTGGTCTTGGTGAGCATAGGTGACAAGGCAGACCGTTCCCGGTGGCCTCCTGCCTCATTTTCCCTACCTCCCAAGCACCTGTGCGTTCCCGTAGGGCACCAGGGTGACATTGATGATTTCCATAACCATCAGCCAGGTCGGAAACAGATTTCGGACCAGGAAGTAGCGACAGGCTCCACACAGGGACTCATAATAGAGGCTGACATTGACGGGAGGTGCAGAGGGCAACGGGCGCGGCCCGAACAGGCACAGGTTGTGGGCCTGAAGAGAAGAGAGGTATCAGGTGAGGCGTGACCTGGTTATCTCAGGGTCTCCTGAGCTCGGCCGCCCCTGCAGAGGGCAGCCCCACGCTGAACACTTATGGTTGGTTCCGCCTTGTAGCACTGGGAACCAGACCCAGGGGTTTCTTTGTGCATGCTCCTGAGCGGTCTTCCTGCTGCGCCACGCCCCGGGCCCTCTGTGGCTTTCTGGAGTCTAGATTGTGTTCCGCAATCACAGTTTATCTGTAAAACGGAACCTGGCAAGCTCTCAAATAGTAGGCGTTCGGTGAATGCACAGTCCTTGACCACATTCAGTAAGCACTAGGACATATATATTTCTAGCACTCGGGAGGCAGAGGCAGGAATTCGAGACCAGCTTCGTCTATTTAGTGAGTTCTAGGGCAGTCGTAGCTACACAGTGAGACCCTGACCCCCCAAAAACCAAAGCCTCAGGAAAACAAGAAAGAAAGGAAAAAAAAAGAGGAAGCTATGGGTCTATCTAGCTGCTGCTCTCAACCCTGTCTGGAGGCACACCCTGAAGCTGAATGCTCGCTTGCTTGGGTTTTGTTTTATTTTATTTTATTTTTTTTTTTTTGTAATTTTGCACCAATGCCTTTCACCTACTTGCCTCTATTTATTTTTTCTCTCCAGGGACCCAGAGGAACTTCCCCTGGTCTGACTAGACACATGGGTGCCTACAGCACGCAGAGACTTCCGGTTCTGGGGAAGGGTGTTCCAGGTCTGAGCAAGGCGCTCTGCGTGCGGGGCATGCGTGTGCTCTGTCAGAAGCACAGCAGCCCTCCCTTCTTCGGCGGAACCCACACAATAAGCGACAAGAATTGCGTGAGGGTGGAAGCCGGCCAGTGGCTCAACAAGTCTTGAGCAGAAGCCACCGGACCGCCCCCTCTCCAGCCCTCGCTCTTGGCTCAGACCTACACCACAGGTGGCTGATAAATTTTGCTCAGGTGAGGCGGGCAGGCGATAGCTGCGAAACGACGTGGCCGAGGTGCCAGTGCCCAGGAGCTGGAGCGGGGGTAGCGACCCTGGGCGTGACGGCGTTCCCCGGGAAGCCTGGTTCCCCGAATGAGTTCCCGGAGTACTAATGAGTTCCCGAGTACAGATGGTGATTCTCTGTATCGTTCCAAGTTTAGGATACGTGCTGCCGAAGCGAGCGCCGCGGAGTGCTAAGATGTCGCCTGCGCTGACGGACTGGCGGGCCCCTGACCCTAGGTTCCTACGTCGTGACCCCTACCTTGCAGGCGGCTGAGCCCTCGGAGGATGCTTGCAGTGGGGACGCTCTGGCTGCTCTGGGGACCTCAAATGGAATCAGCAGCAGCAGAAGGGGCAGGAATGGCAGGAGCGGAGACCGGGGCCCGGCCATGGAGGAAAAGGCTGGCAGGATGGCTGTCCTAGCCTTGGCGGCGGGAGACTTTAAGCAAGCCGAGGCCCCGCCCCCCGAGACCACGCCCCTCCCAGGCTTCCTCCAACCTTGGGCTTCCTTTCTTTCAGGCTCCACCCCAGCCAGGTGTTGGGGCCCCAGATTACCAGGCCACAGGGCCCTGCCCAGCCTCCCACCCTCCGCCTGTCCCATCAGGTGGGGCTTTTGAATCAGGGACTCGGGGGTTGGGGGGAGGACTCAGGACACTGACTTCTTTGAAGACAGGAGGCCCAGTCCTCATGTTCTTCCCGCTAGCTCATCGGAGGTGGGGGACTGACACCCTCATTACTACCTTCTGTCCCCACAACCCCAGGCCAGGGCAGGTCCCCCACCTCCGCTGATTCAGGCTAGACGACAGCTCAGAAGCCAGCTCGGCCAGGGTCACTTTCCACAGCAACTGAAGGGGCAGTTCCTGGACACTGGGGAGCCGCTAGATGAGGGAGGGCGGGATGTGTCTGGACTTCAGCACCCTGCCTCTTCCCATCTGCTGCGGTTTCCCCTTCTACAAAATGGGGCACAAGTGACAGTCTGAAGCTAAAGCTTCCAGGAAAGGGTCATCGGTGATTAGACTGGGACCAGAGCCTCTGCACGGAGTCAGGATGAAAACCGAACACCGGTACCCAAGGGCAGTGTCAGGCCAGAGAGCAGCTGCAGCAGGAAAAACTCCAGCCCGCCTGTAACTGAAGCTCAGGCGGGGGCAGACCCTGGCTGCTTACAGGATGGTGATTCCAAGTTCCAGAGCTCAAGGGGACAGAACAGCTGCGGGAATCTGTTCTAAACAAGGCTTGGTCTTCCAGAACTCCACGTGCTGAACCGAGACCACCTGAGCCAGGCCCAGCTCCTCACTGGGGAATTCTAGGCTCTACCCCTGAGCCAGGCCCAGCCTTGGTAACTTGAGTTTCCAAGCATTGTCTTTCTGCAGCCAACAAAAGCTATCGATTCTTCCGCCTCAGCACCCCAGGCTGTGCTCTCACAAGCCGGCCTTTCTCTTAGGTCATTCACAGGATGCTGCCTGGACAATCTCCAGGGCCACGAGACCCAAAAAGCCAGCAGAGGAACTTGGTCAGAGACCGGCCCGTCCATTCCTGCACTGCTCAGCCAGGGCCCTGGGAGGACTGACAGGACTCAGGCTGGTGAAGGCTGGGGTGGGAGCTCGAAGCGAGTACTCCTGGGTGCCACCCTGATGTGTTCCCACCCCAAGGCAGGGCTATTAGGCTTTAAGTTTTGCGAATGAGCACAGGCCCTGGGGCAGAGGGCTCGAAGGGCCTGAGCATGGCCTCACCTTGCTGCTCAGGGAGACTAGGGACATGAGACACCCGTCTGCGTGGCATGAGTTGGTGACACCGCTCTTCCCGATGAGGAAGTTGGGTACTGCGTGGGTGTGATTTAAGAGCAGCCTGGAGCTGGGGCACCAAGAAGGGCTGTTGGTGGGTCTTGGGTCCCTATGCAAAGGGTCTAGGGCAGGGCCGTGGGCTCCATAAGCCAGAGTGTGCAGCTTACACCTTTGGTCCCAAAGACACTCAGCAGACAGGTACAAAGTTGACAGGTACAATGTTTCATATTTGTATCAATAAACGTACCGAAAAAACCTGGTGCCCTTTAGCCCTGGGCAGGTGTGGGGTCCAGGCTCAGGGACACACCAGGGCCCTTGTCCCAAAGAGGTGATTGCACAGTTGGGAGAACACCAAAGGGCCTGGGCAGGGGCCAGAGTTCCAATTCTGCCTTGGGGGGGGGGGGGGGGGCTTCTTGGCAGCTTCGGGGTAAACCCCGTGGCTGGTTTCACTTCAACCTTAAGTGGGGAAGTTGGGGTCCGCGGGGCGGGTCCCGCCCGGCCCCGAATGTGCAGGCCCGAGTTCCTGGAAACCACCCAGCGCAGTTCCTTCCTGACCCGGGGGCTATGGCTTAAAGACCGGGGGCGCCCGGGCTGGTGGCCCAGCAGCCTCTGTAAACATGGCAGGCACAGAGGGAGGTCGGCCTCCTGCGAGTGTTCACCGGGGGAGGGGGTTCGGAGACGGGCACAGCCAGGGAGGCAGGCGAGGTGGGGTGCGGCTCAGCGGGCGGTGGGTGGTGGGCCGGGCCCAGGGGCACGCACGGGGTGCGCGAGGGTGACGGTGAGCGCGTCGTTGTGCTGCACGAGGGACGCGTGCTGGTAGTGCAGCACCAGCTCCTTCAGGGACCCGTAGAGGTTGTAGGGCTCCGCGAAGCCGAAGCCAGTGGCCGTGCGGTAGATGACGCAGTGCTTCGTGTCGCCGTCCACCCTGCGTGGCCGGGAGGCAGCTCAGTGGGGAGGCCATGCCTGCCTTCCACCCCTCCTCCGTGCCAGCCTGAGCAGGGCCGAGCACACGGTGGGTGCTCAGCCTTGCTCAGGAACGACCCACACCCAACCCAGCACTCACACCACGGAGCACGCGTAACAGCCCCGCTGGCTGCTCTCCCGGATGAGGAAGGTCCCGTCCCGCTTGCCGCTCAGCATCTCCTCTGCCTGGGTGCGGTTGATCTTGCCCACGTACCACGTGCGCTCCTCGTGGTGGGGGAGAGCGTCCTCATCCTCCATCAGTGAATACTGGCTGTGGGGTGCGGCAGGGATGGGGACCTGGTCACTCACAGGCGCCACTGCCTGGAGAGCTCTCACTCATCCTCCACATCCCAAAGCAAGCGCCCCCTCCCCTCCCAGTCCTCCTTGTCCCTGCAGCGAGCCACTCACTCCTCAGTCTCGTTCTTGATTCCCAGCCACTCGTTGATCTTCCTCTGTCGGGCACCTTTCTGGGTGAGCCACCTGACAGGGGAAAGGTGGTGAGCCTGTGCAGGGACTACTGAGGCCAGCCCTCCCCACCCCATTCCTGTGGGTTCCGAGTGCAGTGTCTCTGGCGGCCAGAAGGGGCCTTGCCAGGGCTGCAGTGGTGCACGCGGGCGCCCCCTGGTGCGAAGGAGCAGGAGTGCAGAAGTACTCACACAAGGTACTGGTCCCGGATCTTGCGCAGCTGCATGAGGTCGGGCTTGAGGCTGTTCATGCGCTTGTCAATCTCACGGTTGTCTGAGGCCTGCGCCCGCAGGTCCTGCTCCAGCTTCGTGCGGCTCTCATGGATCTCCGCAATCCGAGACTTGAGCCTCTCAGAGTTCAGCAGGATCCTAAGGGGAGGATCACGGTGAACTCCTATGCACCCTCCAAAGCCAGTTCCCACTGATCACAGACCTCGTTGGTGGAAGCCCTGCTGCTTTCCTTTCCCTCCCGCCCTGGGCCACGCACCTCTGCATCTCCTTCTCATTGCCCTCTCGCCGGAAGCGCTCCAAATACTCCTTGCTACACTTTTCCTGTGTCTGGCCCTGTTCCTCGAAGATCTTGATGGTCTCGTTGAAGGCCTCTATGGCTGTGCGCTTCATCTGGAGCTCCTGGGGGAGGGGGCCAAGTTCAGCAGGTCGCGGACTTTTCTAAAGCCCTCAGCAGCAGCGGAGGGGACTGCTCTGGCCACTTCACTGGGCCAACTCCTCCACAGCCTACAGCCCTCTCCACACTCCTCCTTCCTTCACACCCTTTTCTGTGAACCCCAGAACCTGCACCCCTGAGCAGCACTGGGAGAATGGTGTCCAGCACCAAGTGCTGGGTGGGGACGGGCGAGGCTGGCACGGCCCCCCCCCCCCGTCCGCACCGCAGCCCTCCGTGTGCAGAGACGGGTACCTGCGAGGTCCGGGTGTACTCCTCATACAGCTGGTCGTACTCTCGGCTCTTGTCCTGGTACTGCTGGTGGTAGACCTTGAGCTGGGCACCCACGGCCTCGACGCTGTCCTCCTTCACCACCTGGTCCTGGAGCCCAGGAGACACCATCAGTGCTTTCCCTCCTGAACCCAGACCCGGCTCAAAGACCACGCTGGGCCGTGCGCAGGACGCACCTGCTGGTACTTGGACACAGGATAGAGGAGGCGCGTGTCTAGCTTGGCGTTGTATTGGGCCAGTGACTCGTGGCGGTAGTGGGAGATGAGCTCTACCACAGAGCAGAAGGTGAGGGGCTCCGAGAAGCCATAGTGGCCGTCCCGGTGGAAGACTTTGATCAGCTTGTTGTTCCCGCCTTTCCTGTGTGCCAGAGAGTGGGGTCAGCATCGTGGGAGGGCCCCCAATCTGTGTCCCCCACTTCTGGGCGGTCCTACCTGAGGGTGAGCGTGTACTCTCCCTGGATCTTGCTGGATGCATCTCGGACCAAGAAGGTGCCGTCAGGGGTATCCCGGAGCCGCTCATTCACCTCTTCCCTGGGGACACAGGCGTGGAGCCACTCCCGAGTGCCGCCCCCCCCACAGCCCACCTTCCCCTGCTGCCGCAGACCTACCTGGAGATGTCCCCCCAGTACCACTCGGCGTCCTGAAGTGAAGGTGGGCTCCCTCCATTGGCCACGGCTGTGGGGGCCAGCTTGGCCTTGGGCGGCTTTGGTGGCAGTGCTGGGGACAGAAAGGCACCAAGTGGCACTCTGCTGCAACCGAACAGGGAGGGCTTGTGCCGCGGACCCGCCCGCCAGGGAGCGCTGGTCAGGGGCAAGGGCTGTCACCTGGGGGTGCGGCGTCCTGCTCGTCCACCTGCTCCTGCACCAGCCTCTCCAGGAGCAGCAGGGGCAAGTCCCGAGCAGGCTCACTCCTAGGGGCAAGTGGGAAAGGTCAAGGCCTGGGAGTGACAGCTGCATCACTCCTCCATCCCGAATGTGTGTGTGGAGTCTGGATGGCAGGTGCGGAGGACAACAGCTGGCAGTGTGGGAGGACAGGTGTGGCGAGGCGTGTGCAGGAGGTGCTCCACATGCTCTCACCGTGAGAAACGATGAGGAAGCGCGGTGTGGGCGGGACCTGCAGGCCTGACTCTCCCCTCTGCTCGCAGCACCCTTATTCCAGCTCCCCGCCCCCCTCTGGAGCCCGGGTACTTATCCCGCCCACGCCCAGCAGGGCTCCGCCCCACAGAAAGAGCCCCGCCCACACAGAGCCACACCCAGCCCGGCTCCCTTTGGCTCAGCACCAGGGCTTTCTTGGTACAAAGACTCTCCCTGGCCCCACCCACCTAAAGACCCCAAGGCTTTGGGTCTCACGGGGCCCACCATCCCGAAACTACTTTTCCTCTTCCATCATTCCCAGGCCCCAGTCCACTGAGATGACCACGCCCACAAAACTCCACCGTCTCAACCCCCACCCACTCACCCATCAGCATCGACCCCTGGTGGAGGCGTGCGCAGCAGCAGAGGCCCGAAGACACTGGCCAGTGCACGAACGGCTGTGGCCGGCGCAGGTGCTCTGCGGGCCACTCGGCCCAGGTGCTGCAGCAGGAACCGCAGCGTGAGCGCCTGGTGCAGCGGCAGCGTCGGGGGTTCCAGCACGGGCCCCACTGGACCCACAGCCTCTGCAGGCAGAGAGGCGGCCAGGGCCGGTCAGCCAGTCCAGTGACCACCCAACCATCCACTCCCTGGTCCTCTGCCCACCCTGCTCCTGCCAGGCTTTACCCCGCAGCGCCCGGTATGCCTCTGTCGCGGCCTCAGGTGTCACCACGGCTGTAGGCAGCGCCAGCAGGAAGCCCTTGACAGCATCGTACAAGGAGGTGCGGTCCCACTGCTCCACGTCACTCAGGGACCAGTCTGCAAGTGAAGGCCAGGCGTCATAGTCCAACCTGGTGAATGCGCTGCCCTCCCATCCCCAGAGAAAGGACGAATCCCTGACCTGTCCGAGGTGCGGGCAGCTCCGGCTTACAGTAGCATTCACTGTCCAGCCCTGGGGAAAGAGTACCCACGTGACTAACCGATGGAAGGCACACGGGGCCCAGGACACCTCCACTGGGAACAAGGAAACCCACAGCACCCCGGCTCAGGCTCCCCTGCGCAGAGACCAGGAGGGCCCTGGGTAGACATGAACCCCACCCCCAACAAGCTGAAAGCTAGGACCACAGTCAGGCTGGGACTCACCTGCTTGCTCAACGGCTTCTACCAGCCTCACCAGAATGGGGGGAGCAGGGTCAGGCGGCGAGAACTGCTCGGCCAGGTCTGCCAGTGTGAGGCCTAGAAGGAGGGGTCAGGACATGAGCCCCATGCCCTCCAGGCCTGCTGGACTCAGCACAGCCACCCAGCTTGGAACCTGGGGCTGCAGGGAGGGCTGGTTAGTGGAGATCATTTCTCAAGCTTTCCACAAGGAAGCTACAAGACCAGAAACTGGTCACAACGTGACACACCAACAGAAGCTGAGTGCAAGATGTGGGAGAGGACATCCATCCCTCCCGACTCAGAAGTGGAAGGCAGGAGGATGCCGTGTCAGTCTGGGCCAAACAGGACCTTCCTCGAAAACCAAAAGAGGTGGCAAGAGAGTTTCTGCATTAGGCTGGAACCGGCAGAGGAAGAAGGGAGCCCGATCCACCACTCCAAATGCCAGGCCTCTGACACCCATGTAGGTGCACGTGGCTTTGCAGTGATTTTGTGTGGCAGCCACTGAAACTTGACAGGTTTTAGCTTTAATGTGGCGGGCTCTGCAAACCTGGGAGCATGGCTCACCCTCTGGGCTTTACACTTCAAAGGGAAGAGTAAAATCATTTCAGATTTTATTTTTGAGACAGGGTTGCAATATATAGACCAGGCTGGCCCAACTCACAAAGATCCTCCTGGCCGTGCTTCCCAGTTTGCTAGGCTTAAAGGTCTGGGCCACCCAGTCTCATGTTCTTTGGTTTGGCTCTGAAGCAGAATCCTACTATGCAGCCCTGGCTAGACTCCTGCAGCAGTTCTCCGGCCTAGGCCTCTCCAGTCTTGGGATGGAAGGCATCCCACACCTGGCTCCATACCCTCCCCACCCCAGCCGAGCAGCCTCCAGGCCCAGGCCCCTCCCAGGAGGGCCTGGTTCCCCTGCAGGGCCTTTTGTGCACAGGTGTCCGCCTCAGCAAGGCTCTGCCTGCCCCTACCATCTGGGTTGGCTCTGGCCCTCGGCAGGGACGCCCTGGCACGCAGCAGAGGCAAGCCAGGGCCTGCGGGGCCTCTCGGAGTGGAGCTGGCCCAGCTGTATGGAAAATAAAAAAAAAAAGAAACAAACCCCCCAGACCGGCAGGAGGGGAAAGGAGGTGGGCAGCACCCTGCCTGCAGGGGAGGGAGGGCATAACAGCCAGAGACCCCAGTGCCAAACGGGGAGGCCCCACCGGAGTGGCCCTCACCCCCGTAAGAGATACAGGGTAGTGTTGATGGAGTTGCCTGAGAGCTTCCAGGTGGTTCTTCAGGCCCTCTGCTAGGAGAAACTGAGGCTGCAGAAGGCAGCCCTTAAGGTTTGAGGGGGAGGTGGGGCATGTGGGGTGGCTGGACCTTGGCCAGGCTAGGGAGGGAGGCGGCTGTTACTGGGGCAGCCACAGGCTCTGGCTGTGAGCCCGGATGGGCTGGGGCCCTGAAGCTCTCAGGGCCAGGCCTGGGCTCTAGGGACGCCAGATGCTTCGTGGCCCGAGCCAACCTCCCAGGCCTCAGCTGCACTGCAGATCCACCCTGGGTGAGGGGCTCCAGCCTGCACTGTTTGCACTGCACACTGGTTCTCGCCACGTAGCCCTCGAACTCTCCATGATCCTCCTGCCTCAGCCTTCCCAATGCTAGGATTACTGGCCTGTGCCACCACATCGCTGCCTGAGTGTCCTCAACAGGCTTGTGGGGTGCTCACCTCCCACTCTCTGTACGCCAAGGCCACATATCCCCCTTCTCTAAGAACAGGGCTATCGGCTCAGGCCGCTGCTTGCAAGAGGTCTCTGCAAGCTTCCCAAGTGCTGCTCTTCAAGCCCTGCCAGCTGCTTCCTGACCATGCCTCAGGGCCTTTGCACTAGCTGTGCACACTGTCTGGAGGGCCTGCGCCCTCAGCTCCTCACCACACTTGTCACAGAGTGACACATTCTCACTTCCTGAACAAGAAGCCTGGCCAGAACCTGTCTCTAGGGGTGAGCTCACTGACAGCAGTGTCCCAACACAAGCACTCCAGAAATAACCTCCCGGCCTTCCCAACACTTCACCAATTTACTGGAGAGAGGAGAGACCGAGGCCAGACCGAAGGTCTAAGGACACAGGTTCCTTTCTCAGATGTCTCTTACCTGACTCTGAGGGCCCATCCACGGGCCTGGCAGGCACAGGACGGGGGCCTCGTGGGCGAGGGCCTGGTCGAGCCAGGGCCACGGGTCCTAGGAACTCCACATAGGTTCCCGGGAAGTCCCCTCGCTGCCGGGTGCGCTCGTTGAAGCCCGGCATCCAGCCCACGGTGTGTGGGCAGCGCTCCCCTCCGTCCACCACGCCTAGGGCCTGCAGGGCCACCCGGCTCACCACCAGGAGGTCTCCAGGGAGCAGCTCCAGGTCTTCAGGCCGCTCCCGGCGGAATGGGTACACAGCCCTGTACTGGAAGCCCTCAGCCCCTGCCATGGCTGGGCCTGGGGGTGTCTGGACAGTCACGTGGCTCCCGGGGGCTCCAGAGGCCCCATGGGCTGGGACAGGCCTTGTGGTAGGCTTGCAGATCTCTACTTCCGAAGTCACGGGCGACCTCAGGGGCCGCACATGCCTAGCTGGCCATTACCAAAAGCCACTTATCACAGAGTCCACCATTCAGTCACCTGTGCGAGGATGTCGCTGGTGTTCTCTCAGATCATTCAGCTGGTATCCGCCATCAGATGGCTGGGCTGGGATAGGTGGATCACTCCGTCATGAGTCAAGCTGTGGGTATCCAAGCTTGCTGGATCTTCAGAAAGTGCCTGACACCAGATGAGGAGACCCAGACCACGGGCTGCTACCATACTCAGCAGGGACGCCAGCCTAGAGGACATGGACAGGGCAGCGTGAGCCAGGCTGGAACTTCCCAGTGACCTTGGGGCTGGTCTCCATGTAGTGGAGAGCACACTCAGAGCCTTCCTTCAGGGATGCTGGAGCTGAATGTGTCACTGTCCCCACCAGGGATGAGGAAACTCAGGTTCAGACCTCTCCGGAGGACCCCAGTGATAAAGAGGAAGCCAAGTACAGATGCACCCAGGTTCAAGCTCAAGCAGAAACAAAGGCACTGACCACATGGCCAAATAGACTCAGGGGCAAGAATGGTGTCCTGCGGGCCAAGGAGGGACCCCAAGAAGAGTTTGAGCCAGCAGGGCAATGGACATGGCCTTGCAAGAGCTGTGGCCTGGGAAAAAGAAGCCCTGCTCCCCTGCAGGGGACGGACGGATACACAGGGTCCAGGGGTGTCCCCGGCTTGCCTTAGTCTAGGGCTTTCTGGTGATGCGAGCAAGAGAAGGGGTCAGGAACCAACCATGGGCACTTTAGTGCAACAGGAGGATGGGGACTAGAGCTGGCCACCACCAGGGCAGGTTGCAGTGTAGTCACGCTCTCCAGCTGTCCTAGCCTGGGTCCCCATTCCAGCCTGCAGATCAGTCCTCTGTAGATCCTCCCGGGGGACTGAGGGTGACAGGTTCTTGCATGGGGACAGTGCAGAGACAGACTGGTCCCTGCAAAGGCCTGATGGTGGAAGTCGCCTGCCTAGGATGCATAGTGGTTTTCAGAAAGGAGACATCCAATAGGCACTTAGGGGAGGGTCTGGACTTCACCCCCAGATCTGGGGACAAGACGCAGGTGTCCTGTGGGGCACAAGGCTTCATGCCACAGGGACCCAGAGTGACACTATCTGGTCTCTTGTGGCCTGCATGTTACAAGTAGGGAAACTGACGGTCAGAGAGGCCTCTCCTAAGAAGGCCCCCCGTCCGCCCGCCCCCGCGTCTGCACACGCTGGGGGGGGGGGGGTGCCTCGGAACCCCCCCCAATGCAAAAGGTGGGGCCCAGGGTGCACACATAGTCCGCCTGCTTACACACACGAGCGGCTAGACCCTCGTGCACCTCGAATACCCCCCTCCCCGGACGCCGGAAGTGGTCAGACCCGGGGTCGTGCCCAGACGCTCCCCGCCCCAGTGCGGGAGGGGACCTCCCGGCCTTGGAGACCCCGTCTCCGACCGCAGGCTGCACCAGCCCAGGCTCGGCTCGGAGCCGGGTTCCGCGCAGATCCCAGCTCCTCATGTCCCCGCTGCTGCCATCGACTCACCCAGTTGCTGCCGTTGTCGCTACCACCACTGCCGCCGCTGTCGCCGCAGCCGCGGGATCCCTGCGTCAGCCGCCGTCGCCGCGGCTCCAAGCCGCCCGGCCCGCCCCTAGGCGGAAATAGCCGAGCGCATTCGGGTCGGGAAGGCGGTCCTTCCACCGCTCCCCACAAGAGACGGAGCCCGAAGACCGAGGCACGCGGTTACGCTTCCGGAAACAGCCGAATGTACTCCCGCGGGAATAGTCGGCTGTTGTCTGCCACGAGATAGCCGAGGGTGGCCGGAAACAGCCGAACGCCGCCGATTCCAGAGCGCTCCTGGGGCTCCCGGGCTAGCAGGGTCGGAAGCGTGTTCCCTCCGAAGCTGGATTTGGCAGACTCAGCGGGGTTCTGAGAAACCTGAGCCATTCCGGAAACGGCCGAACGTGCTACAGCGAGTTTGTTTTTCACGAAGTTGTGACCCTGCACGGCCGCGTAGCGTGTCTGCAAAGAACCGCTCTCAAATATGGTGTTGGGCGTTGACACTCGGACACTCCGGCAGCTTCTGCACGTTGCCGGAGCACGTCCAGCTCCACCGAACGAACTAGGCGGCCACAAACTCAACAGAGAAGCCGCTTGTGAAAGGACTAGAGGACGGAGGCGTTCCCATGGTAACCCTGGGCGTCCGGAAACAGCCGAAGCGTCTCCGGGAGTGCCGAAGCCCGGAACCTCGATTGTTTCCGGAAATAGCGACAGACTCTGGCAGTTGGGGTCGTGGCTAAGGCGATTATGAGGCGAGGGCGGGGGGCTTCTTCTGGTGTCTCTGGGACTTGCAGGCAAGTGGTGCACATACACATTAAATATCCTTTAAGGGAAAATATAGAAACACAGACTAATCGATGCATTAAATTTTACCTTTTCTTGAGACAGGGTCTCTCTGTATGATGGCATTAAAGGCAAGTGTTACCATGCCCAGCTTTTTTTTTTTTTTTAACTTATTTTTGTGTGTAACTGTTTTCCTTGCATGTGTCTGTGCACCACGTGAGTACCTGGTGTCTGTAAGCCGCCATGTAGGTAGTGAGAATTGAACCTGGTCCTCTGGAAGAACAGCCAGTGCTCGTAATTCTCATCATCTTTTCAGCTCTATTTTTTTGAGACTGGGTCTTTTTATGAGCCCGGGCTGGATTTGAACTCATGACCCACCTGCTTCAGCTACCCCAGTTTTAGGATTACAGGTGTACAGGCGATGCCAGTAAACACTTTTAGAGATAATATTCTGCTCCATTATCTGGTCTGGATCCCAGCCCGCTATGTAGCTGGAATGCAGCCTGGCTTGGATTAAGTGTTTAAGCAAACTCATATACAGTTTACAAAACCCACCTCAGATGATACTGAGCCAACAGTTGTCTATCCCCTACCTTCTCAGTCACTCACAAATGAACACACCAGGACTTGATGTCTTCATGGGCTTTTATTTGATGCCAGCTCCAGGATGGGTGGAGGGCTAGTCATGCACAGCCTTGGTCTCTCTTCCAGCGGGCAGTGCTGGCCGAGGGGCAGGGGAGGTGCAGAGTGGGTTTGAGTGCCTGGAAATCCCCTTGTGGAGTGAGCAGAGCTGGCAGCACAGTAGATGCCTGCTGGGTCACATAGCATTTCGGGGACAACCTGGGCTCTCCCATGACCATGCTCACAGTAGGGCCCGGCAGAGCCTGTCTTGAGCCATTGCGGGACAAGCCTCTGGGACCTCAGCTGCTCGGATCACACAAAAGCTGGCGGGAATCCAGGAGTGCTCAGTGCACCGAAAATGCGCAAGTCGCTGGGGTTAGTCTTGTCAACACAGCAGCACAGGACAGAGTGGGAAGAACATTCCCCAGGGTCACTCAGCACAGCTGGGGTCCTCTGACCAGCAAACTGTGCTGGGCCTCACGAAGACATTGGCTTTGTGGTGCTGGGAAGCGAGTTCACATCACGGTCCCAGCTCACCGTGCGGGGCCTCACACACAGACATTGGCTTTGTGGTGCTGGGGATTCTGACACGACCATCACGTGCGCGGAGAAGCCCCGCTCAGTAGTGGACACCTCTGGAACCTCGAGGGGGCCCTCTGGCTTGTCAGTTACCTCCTGCACCCCTCCTTCAAGCCCCCCCTCACACCTCCCCTAAGCTGAAGCATGCAGAGGAGGGATGGTGTAACGACAGAGAGGGCAGCTGTTCAGAGCACAGCCTGCCCCTGAGCCTCCATCCTCCTGCCTCAGCCATCCCAGTTCTGGGATCACAAGCAGGCGTCAGTACACCCAGCTTCCAGGTCCTGTCCAAACTGAGTAGCTACCAGCTTTGGGGGCCTGCAGCTCGGGTTGGGATGGGGAGACACGGAGACACACACATACACACACACACACACACACCAACACACACTTGGAAGGGACAGGAGACAAACTAGTTGCACTTTGCTTCGCCTTGGCCCAGAGAACAAGGTCTTCAGCCTGGACCCCAGGGGCAAGGCCGAGACAGAGCCTCCTCCACCAGGGCAGACAGCCCGGCTATTGCTTATAAAAAGTAATAAATTAGTCGAGGGCTTGCTATTTACAAGTCTCTGGCAACGCCACCCCAGCCTTCCTGGGGTGGGCCCCTCCAGCCAAGTGTCCCAGCCCGGTGGCCGTGCCCTATCCGGGTGTGCCCGGAATGACAGCTCCTTTCGGAGCTGCAGCCGGGGTGTAGGTCAGTCTTTCGCGGCTGGGCCCGGGTTTCCGTGCACGACCTCTGCACCCTGCACAGCGATCTGGGGTACGGCGCGGGGGAGCTCCTCGTCGAAGCTGACCTCCTGCACGGCCTCCTGCTTCTTGAAGGAGTCCCGGCGCTCCGACAGATGCAGCCTCCTCATGACCACCAGCTCCGCCTCGGCGCCGCGGCCTCGCCGGGCACCGTCCGCGTCCAGCCGCTCACTGGTGCCGAGGCCGAGCTTGTCGGCCGACTGGCCCCTGCGCAGCCTCGGGGAGCGCGCGGGTGTGGGGATGTGCCCCGGAAGGGGCGACGGCGAGCGTGGTGGGGGCGCGGGCACTGGCGGGCAAGCCAGGGGGGACGGGGGAATGCTGCTGGTGGACTTTCGGCGGCCGCTCTTGTGGCGGGGTGGGCCGAGCTTGGCCGCTAGGCCATGCAGTGAGCTGGGGCGGGTGTGGCCAGTGGCTGGAGAGGCCGGGCTGCTGGAGCTTGGGGACACACTGGGTGGGGACGCTGTATCTGTGGGCAACAGGAACAGGTCAGTGTCCCCTCCTGGAGGGGAGAGCTGGACTGACCAACTGGCAAGATCCAATCCTCTTCACTGTTGCTATCTATCCACACGGGGGAGTGCCTTGGCCTAGATCTAGTGAACTCCTACCCATCCGTCAAAGCCCAGCCTCATTTACCCACTCCTCCCAGAAACCTTCTCTGCATCCTCTTTGCATAGTCGGACCCTTGCCCAGATGTGTATCTGGCCCTTAGATACTGGGGACACACAACACGAGGCCACCAAGCTATGCACTCAGCTCCAGCCCAGGCCTGGGCTCCCTACAGTTCCTATCATATACGCACATATGTTCCTATTCCTAGAGCTCCAAGAAGGCGAGGCCAGGCTGGCCTGAACTCTTTTCGTCCTTCTACCTTGTCTCTTAAGTGCTGCGATGAAGGGCGCGGGCCGCCACTCCACCCGCTCCGCCTGAAAGCCCACCCACCTGTGGGGGCGTCGGACGCAGGGCTGCGGCAGGATGTGGTGGGGCTGGGGGACAGGCTGTGGGTGGGTGACCCGGGGAGGCTCTCGCTGGAGGACAGGGAGTGCTGGAGGCCGGAGGAGAAGCTGCGGCTGGTATGGAGCACAGAAGACGGCTTGGAGATCCTCTTGATCAGAGACTTCCGCCTGGGGACGGGCATGGTGACGGTGAGGGAGGCTGAGCGCGCCGGGGCTGGGGCCCCGCGGCCGCCCTGCTCACCGGTCCTGGGTCTCCCGCCGGCGGCTGCGCTTGCTCCTGCGGGCCATCCGGCCCTTGGCCACATTCCTGCGCGCGGGTCCCACTTTGATGGAGGTGTTCTCCAGGGCCGTGGTGCGCAGGGAGATCTTGTTACCGCTCTGCGGAAGGAAGCCAGTCACCTGAGAGCCTCCCGGAAGACAGGCCCCGCCCAGCGCCTGCCACTCAGGTCCCCGCAGCCCCGACCCCAGGGCGGGGAGCGGTGGCTGCCAGAGCCGGCCGGGTCAGAGCCGCTCGGGACACGCAGTGAGCGCGCAGGCGGGCCACGCCTCGCACCTTCAGCAGCAGTTCCACCACGTCCATGTGCACCAGGCCCAGGACCGACTCTCCGTTGATGTGGGTGATAAGGTCCCCGGCGCGCAGGCCCGCCTCCTGCGCAGGGCTGCCCTCCTCCACGCTCTGCCGGCAAAGCACACCGGTCAGGCGGAAAACCCCAAGGACGCTGCCCCGTTTCCCACCGGTGGCGCCATGGGGAGGTGCTGAGGGGAGCAGACTCACCCAGACCACGTGGTGGACCGCGTACACGTCACTGTCGCCCATGTAGACGCGAATGGCGCGCAGGCTGAAGCCGTACTTCTTGCCGGAGCTGTGGATGACGATGGGGGGCCGCAGGTTGCCGCACATGGGGGATGGGTCCCGGCTCGGTGAGGAGTCTCGGGAGGAGGGGTTGGAGGACAGCGAGCGGGGCGACAGGGGGCTCATGAGGGGGCCCCCGCTGCCATCGTCTGTGGAGGGCGGGAGGGACACTGCACGTGGGTCTCTGTTCTCCCACGGGGAAGGGGTGGCGCGCGGTCCCCACCCTGGAGCTCTGTGCACGTGACCAGCTCTGGATCCTCCCCATCCCCACCCCCGCGGCAAAACCACACATCACCTGCGGTGATGATGAGGGACAGGGCGGACACCGAGGCTGATTTGGGCACCCGGCCCCCACTGCCGCCAGGGGCGGCCCGGGGCTTCTCAGGGCCGGGGTCTCTTGGGCCTCCCAGGCGGCGCCCTCGGCCCGCATCCAGGGGCCGAGGAGTGGAGTGCCTGGCGCCGGTACTATTACTCCGAAGGCGGGCATGACTGAGGACAGCTGTGTCGGCTGAGGGACAAATGTGGCTCGTTACCTCCCCACCCCTTCCAGCCCCACCACAACTGCATGAAGAGGGGCAGGCGGGGGAGGCCTGTCTCACCCTCGAAGTCTGTATTTCTGGAGAAACTTCTAGTCCTGTTTTACCAGCCCTCCCCCATAGCCCTCTGGAAAACTCTCCCTGAGGCCTACTTACCAGAAAGGTTGCAGGGCTTGGGTGTCACTGGGGTGGTCGGGGGTGCAGGGTCAGGCTCTCCCAGGATGAAGACAGGCTTCTCGGGGTCAGCAGGCCCTGAGCCTGTCCCCTCATCCTCCGAGGAGAAAGCGAATTTGGGCATGGTGTCCAAGCTGATGGTGCTGAGGAGAGATGGGCTGGGACCCCGCTCCGGCTGACAGGAAGATGGCTGACAGGAGGCAGATGTCCAGGACCTCAGCCTGTTTGAGGGAAGAACTCACGTCACTCACCCATACTTGTGTGCAGAACTCTTATTCAACCCTAAAAACCCAGTGTCTAACTCCCACCCCCAGGCCAGCATGGTTGCTATTGAGTCTGGAACTTGAAGGATAAATGGAGTTTGCCACCATAGTGTATTCTGGATAGAAGTGGACATGGGAGCCAAAGTCAGGTAGTGTTATGGAGCTCAGCAGCTTAGAAGTACAAAGCCGTTAGGAGCAAGGCTGCCAAGGCCCTCCTACATTCAGTTCATTCTCTTCTCCTGGGTCACTTGGAAGCTCTGTCAACACCCCAGCTGCTCCCCGACGTACCGGAGGTCAGTGCTCAGCCGGCGGCCACTGCCCCCTTCGCTGCTCTGCTCCCACCCTTCCTCATGGTCCTCGCTGAAGCTCCTTTCAGCAAAGGTGGGGGTGGGCTGGACAGCCAGGAACTCGGAACTGCTGTAAACCTGTGAGATGTTTTAATGGCACTAAGAAGGGGAACTGTGGCACACACCCGTCACCTCAGCACCCGGAGACTGTGACAGGATGGGCTGCAGAGGAGCCCCTGTCTCAGGACACAAACTAAGGAAACACACAGGTAGACAGACTCAGGGTGCTCTGCCACCCGCCAGCCCACCTTGCTGAAGCGGTGGGAACAGGAGGAAAACTGGGGGATCTCTGTGGACGATTCCTCATCATTCGTTTCATCTTCCTCTGAGCCCAAGTGGCGGTAACGCTCAGAGCGCGCTGCGGGATGAAGGGAGAGAGAGGCAGGGTCAGTTAGGGACACCAGAGGCCCTGGGCTGCACGGGGACAGGAGGAGGCCCAGGACAGGAGCCTGAGGAGAAATCTGCCAGGTGTCTGGGAACCAGCATTTTGCAGCAGATCCAAATCTCAGAGAGAGTCCCGACTGTGCCCACAAAAGCTGTGTGGCCACTGCCAGAAATTCATGCGCCTCAAATGAGGTGTCTCAGCGCCCAGCTCTGAGAGAAACAGACGGAGGGGGGGGGCGCCCACAGGGCCCCCACTTACTGTCAAAGTAGCTGGTGTCATCCTCGGCTTCGAGCTGGGGGACGAACTCCGCCTTGTGTCTCAGGAGCCCCGCCCAGTCCAGGGCCAGGAAGAAGGGGTGCTGCTTCACCTCATGGGTGCCCCCTGCACACAGGCAGGCAGAGGGCTGCACGACCCCACTCCGCAGGCCTCCCCACGGCCTGGTCCCCGGCCCGGAGTGAGCCCGCCCTGCCCCGCCCCCTGCTTACCGGTTCCCAGCCGGTCCATTGGGCTCTGGCGGAGAAGCCTCGTGATAAGGTCCTGGGCGTCCGGGGGAAGGGCCTCGTCTCCCTCTGGCCACATGATCTCATCTGAAGAGAGGGCGGCAGGGCAACCTTTCTAGCACCCTCCGCCAGGATGCCCTGGGCGCCCTTAGCACTGGGGTCAGCCCCCTCCCCCTCTCAGACCCCGTTTGGACGCACCGCTGACCACCTGCCCGAAGAGCTCCTCAGGCGTGTCCCCGAAGAACGGCACGCAGCCCACGAGGAACTCATACAGGATGACGCCCATGGCCCACCAGTCCACCGGCTTCCCGTAGCCCTGGCGGAAGATCACCTCGGGCGCAATGTACTCGGGAGTCCCACACACCTGCAGGGAACGGAGGGGAACGTGGGCGGGCCCAGCTGGGGGCTGGGCGGGGGAGGAGGGGCTGCGGTCCGGCCCTTGGGCTGGGTCACACCTGCTTGTCCACAAACTCTCGGGCATCCTTCTCGATGTGACCTTCGTACAGGTTGGTGGCCATGCTCATGAGGCCGATCTTGGACAGGCCGAAGTCCGTCAGCTTGATATGGCCGAGGGAGGTGATGAGGAGGCTGTGGGCGGGGCCGGGACGCTCAGGCCGGGCGCCAGGGCCGGCTGAGGTCCCCACTGTGCGTACTGTCTGTTTTGTAACCCACTCTCCGGACTAGCTAGCCCACGTCCGCAGGCATGCATACGCTTTTAAAGAAATCTCTCTTCCTCAAACTCACTAGGTCGCTCAGGCTGGCCTTAACCTCCTTAACCGCCTCAGCCTCGTGAGCACCAGGATGACAGGTCATGTCCCGCTATGATCCTATATTTCATGCCTCTTGAAGCTGTATCTACGCCCTAAGTCCCCCAGCGCTGGCTTTCTGTATGCTGTTCATCCACACGGCCCCTCCCGTGTGCCACATCGTGAAGCCTGTGTGAGTCCTGCGGGCGCACATGTGCGGCTACACACCAGTCAAGCATCGGCATACACAGCTGGGGCCAGACAGGACTGCTGAGCTGGGGCAAACAGCTGAGAAACCAGAGCCGTCTGCTTCAGGGACATGTGCTAAACAAGCGAGTGGCTGTCTCCTCTGCACAGTCGGTTCCCAATGTGTGCATCTGGCTCGCCTGCCTTTCTCTCAGCACGTCCCAGCCATGCCGAGGGAGGACGTTTGGAGGCATGGGGCAGCCCTGCGGCCCGCCCCTAGCCCCGCCCAGGCCACCGCGTCCCAGCCCCACGCTCACTTGTCAGGCTTGAGGTCCCGGTGCACGATGCCGTAGTTGTGCAGATACTCCAGGGCCAGCACCGTCTCTGCGAAGTACATGCGCGCCATGTCCACGGGCAGCGGGCCCATGTTCTTCAGGAGCGTGGCACAGTCGCCGCCTACAAAGGGAACTGGGTCAGGCCTGGGTCCCCAAGGCTGCCGAGCTCAGGGAGCAGGGTAGAGCTCTAAGATGGCGGTCGCACACAGCTGGGGCCCACCTAGTGCAGGATCTTTCCTTGTCCAGCGGCCTTCTCACCCGCTAAAGCTCCCTCCCCGCCTGGCGGCCATCCCGGGCCCTCGGGGCCGTCCTCTCTGGACCGCCTAGCTGTGTCAGGGGTGGGAATGGCGTGGGGACACCGCAGCTATGGTCTGCACCTTCCACATACTCCATGACCATGCAGAGGTGGCGCCGGGTCTCGAAGGAGCAGAACATGCCGACCACGAAGGGGTTCTCCGCGAACGTGAGGATGTCGCGCTCCACGAAGACCTGCTGGATCTGGTTGCGCAGGATCAGGTTCTGCTTGTTGATCTTCTTGATGGCGAAGCGCTGCCGCGTGTCCCGGTGGCGCACCAGATACACGGCCCTGTGCACGGGTGGGCGAGGTCACGCCAAGCGGCCTTCGGCGTGGAGCCCGTGCACCAGCGGGGGCCGGGACTCACCCATAGGCTCCGTTGCTGATGAGCTTGATGGTTTCAAAGTCGCCCTCACAGGGCTTCCTCCGGGACGGACCACCCAGGGCTTGGCTCTGTACAAAGACACAACTCAGGGTTCCTCCTCAACAGAAGCTGTCCTCAAGACTGAGCTGACTGACTACTTCTCACTGACTCTTCCTCTCTGTCCAAACTTGTCAAGCCAGTGTGCAAGTTTCTTAGGGTTTTTTTGTTTTATTGTTTTTTGAGGAGAGCCTGTTTCCTGGCAAACTCCTATATATCCTTCAAGACCCACCTATTCAGTGCCCTCTCTAGCCCAGCCCAGACTTGGGACACCTCAATGACGGGGTAGTCCCAATGCAGTCACACCCCTGAAGTCACACTTGCTTACTAAGCATCTATGTCAGCTGTCTACAACCCAGGCCTACCTCAGCTTGTAACTCACCACAGGGGATCCAGGAGCTGGGGGCTGGCCTTCCTCAAGGTCATTCAGGGGCTGGATCTCTGTCAGAGGAGGGAAGATGTTTCTTTTGTGACAGGAATCACTCTCTAGCAAGAACCATAGAATCTTCTGGAAAAGCAATAGCTCGGGCCTTTGCTCTCCAGAGGTTTTGACTGGCAGATAGCAGTGCTTAGTGAGTATCTGGGCATTACCCTATGGTGGCCGGGGTCAGTGTCTTGGACTAGCAGAATGAGGCTGGGACCAGGAGGCTGCGGGAGCAGTGGGTTCGAACCCAGATCTTCCCTGTTCTGGGTCCCCCTCACCTTCCAGCGGGTCCTTGGCGAGGCCCAGCTGGCGGATGATGTAGCGGGGCAGGTCGGTCTTCACACCCTGGTCCTCGCGGGCCTGGCCCTCTGCAGCCTCCAGCAGATGGTAGAATTCTTCCGGGTCGAACTCCTGTGTGGAGAGGCTGTGAGCCACCCCGAGCTCTCACCCGGGTCCCCAGACCCCCAGGACCTCCGGCCTGCGGCTCACCAGGCACTCCAGCAGCCGCGCTGGCCTCGAGATGATGATGAGCAGCTTGCGGACCAGCTGCACGATGAAGCCCACCTCCGCGCTGTCAGACCGCTCGTGAGCCTGAGGGCGGGTGCACCTGACGAGGCCCGCCCACAGAGGCCCCGCCCCCACCCCAGAGGGCGCCGCTAGGGCTCTGCAGACCCCACCTCAAGGGCGTGTCCCGCCGACACCCCGCCCCCTGTGGGCGTGACCACCTGCCAGGCCCCGCCCCCACGCACATCTTGCAGCAGCCGCTCCAGCTTGTCCTGCATCTCCAGGAAATAGTGGGAGGTGACCAGAGCCTCGCCAGACTTGGCCAGGCAGTCTCGCGCCAGCTCCACGATCTGGTGGTGGATGAAGCCCAGGACACCGTCGGCCAGCGCCAAGCGGTCACCAGGGGCAAATGCCGCCAGGAAGTCCTGCAGCCGGCCCTCCATCTGCGCAGTGGCCTGTGGGAGGGCAGAGGTGAGCGGCGCAGGGCCCCGGGGAGGGAAAGGAGGAGGGGGCATAGTAGGGGAGAAGGGGGGCCTTTGGCAATGACAGAAGTGGGCCAGGCTCTGACAGTTGGCGGGTCGGCCGGAGGCGGGCTATGGCCAGACAGGCAGAGGAGGTGACTGACAGACACAGACGTGGGTTGCAATGACGGACAGTGGTGGGTTATCAGGGCCGGGTGGCCTGGGCCGAGGGCGTGGTTCTGGTGAGTGACAGGGCCTGGGGCCTAGCAGTGGAGCAGGCAGGCAGAGGGGGCTGCGGGGCAGGGAGGTCTGCCGCACACCTTGGGGAAGCGCTCCCGGTACACGTGGTTCATCATCACAATCTCATTGTCGAAGGTTCCCGATGTGCGTCCAGGGCTAAAAGGGTGGCAGAGGAGGGTGAGGGACACAGAGGAGGCCCTGGTGGTGTGGAAAGGTCCCAGCCCAAGTCTACCTGAGGCTGCGCGAGCGCGGGCGCAGGCGCGGAGACCGGCCTCCGTCCTCGTCCACCACGCTCTCTGAACTGCGGAAGTGTTTGGACAGGAAGCGCAGCTCGTCTGCCGTGGGCTGGAAGGGAAGCTGGTGTAGACGCTCCCGGGACGATGAGCTTGACTGGGACAAGGACGAAGATCCGGGTCACAGCCTGGATCTGGTACCCCGGTATCCCGCAGGCCCGCCGAGGCCCACTGCAAGCCCTCATGGCCTAGAGGAGGGACCCCGCATGCCAGGACAGGGCATGTGTCCGCCCCGTCCATCCCCCAGCCACCTGGCCAGGGCAGCTGTCAGTACCGACACGGTGGAGCTGGGAGTGTTGGTTCCATAGCCGGAGGATGGGAGAGAAGTGAGCGACCATCTTCTGCCATCAGCCCTGGAGAGGGACAGGGACAGACAGAAGGACAGCTTGGCCCTGTGCTGGCAGGGATTTGCAGCTATGTTGGCAGATTCCCACTTGCTGTTTCAAGGACCCTCCAGCCAGCCAGGTCCACTGCCTCCACGAAGCCCTCCCTGATGCAGTGCCACCCACGTTTTGGCCTGTCAGTTGTTACTTCTGAGGGATCCTAGCCCCCAAGCAATGCAAGGACACTTCAAGGGGCAGGCTTCAGACCCCTGTCCCTAGGCACAGCCTCAGCCCTCAGCACAGGCTGCTCGATACTTGGTGAAATTGAAGGCCGGGCACACACCATGTCAGTTCTTGGTTAGTGAACAAGGAGGCTGTTAGTGAGTTAGTGATTTCTGAGCCGCTGCAGCCCCCTCTTCCTTCACAGGACTCTTAATTACCTGTCAGCATGAGAGAGGTGGCTGTGTAGTGCCAGGTGTTTGCCAGGGCAGAAGCCACAGGGAGTGACCACCACCAGACAGCCAGGATGGAAGGGGCCGAGGGAGGGGAAAAACAGTCAGTGAGGGGCAGGTCTGGCCGAGTGAGGCACACTGTCCCTGGCAAGGCCAGGATGCTCACCTCCGGGCAAAGGGGAAATTGATGGCTGCTGCAGCAGAGAAGTTCCGAGGACTGTCCAAGGGGCTGTTACCTGCTGAGGGGAGGTGGGAAGCCGTCAGGGTGGAGCTGGGTCCCAGCCACCCGCCCGGATCTCCCCCACTCACCAGTCGGGACTGATAGTGGTGACAGAGGCCTGGACAGAGTGGGGGAGGGCGTTCCCACGACTAGGCTCTTGCGGTTGCCGCTTCGGCAGCTGTGGAAGGACAACAGGATTAGACGGCAAGCTGAGGGACCAGACGGCCATACGCAGCTGGGGTGTGCTCAGGCTGGCTGCAAGTTGAGCCAGACCAACCACAATTTTTTTCTCGGTAGGTCCTTTTAAGGGTCATGGGCAGGAGCTTCTGAGAGCCACTGGGAGTACCCCTAGGCAAACACTCCTATTGTTGTTGTTTGAGACAGGGCTTCTCTGTGTAGCCCTAGCTGTCCTGGAACTTGCTCTGTACACCAGGCTGGCCCTGAACACATGAACTCAGAGATCTGCCTGCCTCTGCCTCTGCCTCTGCCTCCCAAATGCTGGGATTAAAGGTGTGGGTGAACATGCCTGGCTCAAACATGGCTTATTTTTGAGACAGGCTGGCCTGGGAAAGAGACAGAGGATGCCTCTCTGCCTGACCCCCTGGGATGACGCATGGGTCAATCTGTTTCAAACTTCCTTTCCTATCCTCATTACCAATGTATAACAGAGTGCGAGAGAACCTGACCAGCCTCTCGGGGACACTGGCACGTGACCTGGAAGGGCACAGTGACGGGATTCCTAGCCTTCTTCCTCCCCAGCCCCTAGCCCTGCATCTTACACATGACTCCTGCCAGGCACACCTGAAGCCAAGTGGAGAACACAGGAGATGCCCCAGAGCCTGTGGCAGTGGGAAGCCAGCTTCTCTCTACCTCTCTGTCACTGTAAGCTGCTGTCCCCACCTTCCCAAGATCCTGCCAAAGAGCAAATGCATCCAGGTGTGCTGTCACACTTCATGAACCCCAAGTTCTCTGTGAGCTGAAGGCCAGCCTGAGCTACATACGAACAACAAAAAGCTAACTTGATGCAACCAACGAGCACAGAGTGAGCATGGTGATTCTCAGGCCACCTGCCCTGACCCCCAGCCCAGGTCTTTGGCCCCTTCTGCCTACCAGGCCTTGAGCTCCGCCTCCACCTTGGCAGCATTGAAATCACTGGGTTCCTGCCCTCCTCCCAAGCCCTACAGTCACCCAGCAACAGCGGCTCTGACAGACGACAGGAACGGCCCACACAGCCCTCCGCCAACGCAGCTCTGCAGAAGTGTCAGGGAGGGAGCGACAGGCGGGGCCCGAAGGAGGCACAGAGGGTTTGGGGTGATGGAGGGGCACAGCTTACAGGCCGAGACAGGAGGCGTTGCAGCAAAGGGCACAGGCAAGAGGGTAGCAGGGAGCCAGGCCCAGCTATCTCCTGCTGTGGGAGCCTCTGTTTCCCCATCAGGACACCCAGAAGGTGCAGAAAACCATCACACCTCGTGAGGCTGGCCTTGGGGGACCTATGATCTCAGAGCCTGGCTGCAGGAGACCACCAGAGTCAGCTAAGCCACAGGTGTGGACTCAGTGCCAACCAGCCCTGAGCCAAGGGACCCACCAACTGTGCCTGCTCCCCACACGGGGAAACCAGTGCTACCAAGAGTGGGTAGAACTGGTCCCTCGGCTGAGCTGTGGGTGCAGCAGCGGAACCCAGAGGTCCCTGCAGGACTTCCTGTTGCTCCCTCCCCCACACACACATGACACACTGGCTCCCACATCCTCTCCCTGCCCCGGCCGCCCCACAGTCCTGCAAGTGTGGCCAATGAGATTGTGTGGTTCCTCTCCCCATGTTTCCAGGCAAGGCCTTAAAAACAACCAAGTTGGGCCTCTGAGAGAGCCCGGGATCGTCCGACTGGAGCCCACATTAAATGCCAACTGCTTTCACAGCTCTGTGCACACCCACTCTAAAAGGTGGGTGTGCCATGTGGAAACGGGCACCATTGAGGCTTTGGACTCAGCACTCAGGTCCTTGCAACCCAGACTCTGCCTATCTAGGCAAACATAAACATAGAGAAACCCAAGCACAAAGATGTTGAATCACACAGCATGGTAAAAGCTACACTCCAATTTGAACCTGGGTCGACGGTTGGGGATCCACCTCTCTGTGCCTCACAGAGGACCTGGGCTGAGGAAAGGCCAGGCATGCCTTGGCTGCAGACCTGCCACCCACTCGTCAGCCTGGGCCGCGAGTATTTGCATCTGCGCCAACATTTCCGCTGAGTGCTCGGCATAGAGCGATTCATTCTTCCCAAATTCCTCGCTTTGCGCGCCCGAGTCCCAGGTTCGAATCCCGGGCGTCCCTGCTCGACCCTGCGCCCGGAGCTGTCCCTACCTTTTGGAACGCTGTAGCAGCGCACCCTTGGCCAGGCGGCTGCGGTGTCCGGGGGCCGCCACCGCGGTCCAGTAGCTGGGGTCCGACATGCTGCCGCCCTCCGCCTGCCGGGGCCACGGCCGGATCCACCAGATTGGGCCTGAGCCCGGTGGAGCGGCCGAGTGGCCGCGGGCTACAAGGAGCGCGCGCGGCGGCAAGGAGGAGGCACTGCAGGGGGCCCCGCCCAACGGAGGGGCGGGGCCTGAGGGGGCGTGGTGTCGCCATGGAGGAAGGCGGCTGGGCGTGGCGTTACCAGGGTCCTTCACTAAGAAACCTTTGTTGCTACGGCTCTGCCGGAAGCGCTGGGAGGGAAGCGCAGTTAGAACTCGTGTGTCGGTGCCCAACGTTGTCAGGGCCTTGAGGGACGGCGCGGGGCGTTGCTAGGGCCCGGAGCCACGGAGCGGGGCGTAATGGACGTTGCTAGGGCTCTGGGGCGAATGTGGGTGTTGCTATGCACCTCAGCAGCACTTGGCTAAAGCTTTGCTAGGGTTCTGAGCAAGGGGGCCGGAGTCACCTGGCCGCTGCTAGGGCTCTGGGCGGTGAAGGCGGGGCGTCGCTAGGACCACATCAGTTGGGGTGGGGCGTTGCTAGGGCTTATACCAGCAGCGGCAGGGTGTTGCTAGGGCCGGCGCGGCGGGGTGGGGTTTCGGCGGCACCGGAGCAGGCTGCGGCGGGTCTGTCCCCTGTGCCCAGGGTATCAACCCGGCCTGGCGCTGCCCCTTCCCTTCCATTCTGTATAATGCTTGCAGTGAGCGCAGCGTGGTAGCTACACGCAGATGCTGCGTGCATGGCCGCGAAAGCCATTACCAAAAGTGAAAAGGCGCACACACTAGATACCAAAGGAAGAAGTCCTTCTCTCCCAAGTAGTAGGTAGCGAGTGGGGGCCATCTGACAGCACCAGGATCCCTGGGCCAATAGATACATCGGATCCCAGTCTTACTCAGATCTGAAGCCCAGACCCCATGTCTGAGACAAGCAGATAGCCGAGGAGGCTGAGGCACAGGCGCCCAGGGTGTCCCCAGTCCATCCCTCTCCTCAAGTCACCCCCAGACTGCCACATTTCCTCCAGTGTCTCTGCCACATCGCCCACCCTGTTGGCTGGAGCAAACCCATATTCAGTCATTCATTGACTTGATAAACATTTATTGAACACGTATAGTTTCCCTGCCTGTGGGGTGACCCTGGAGTGGGTGGGCTTTGATCTGAGATTGGAGATGAAGAATAAACCGGAAACAAATGAAGAATTTCAAAGAAACAGGGGGCATAGCTTAGCTGGCAGAGTGCTTGCCTGTCATGGAGGAAACCCTCCGTTCCAAAGCCAGCCCTCACCGCACTTGGAGTTGATGGCACACGCTTGTCAGCACAGACTGGAGAAGATGGTGCTCAGAGCCAACCACACAGGCTGCATCAGGATTGGGCTTACTGAGAGCAATGCTTCTGCAAAGCAAAGACCATTTACAAGTTGAAATGGAGGTTAAGCCTCCAGTGAGAAGCTGGTGGCTTCCAGGAACAAAAGCTGAGGACCACCTTGTGGCAGGCCCTGCTGCAAGTGAGTGGGCTACCGTTTGTGTGTTTTGAATCCCCAGGACAGGGCCTGCAGCAGCCAAGTGTGACAGGGAGGATTCCACTGGCCACTTATGACTCCAAGTGTCAGGTCTGAGTCCCATCCAACATCTCAAAGCCTCCTGACTCTGGCGAGAGAGCCCCGGCTTTATACACCTCCCCTCAGGAAGAGCCACCCACTGGTCCTCGGGCCTGGGCACACTCCTCCACACACCCATTGCCCTGGTGGACCAGTTAGCCCATTTCCCACCCTGAAGAACTGGGCTACGCTAACCACCCAGAGTGCCTGGTGAGGCTGAGAACACAGGACTCCCTGCTCACACACTCTCTTGCAGTGCTAGATAGAACCCTCTTGGGGCAGGGCTCACCACCTGTGACCAGCTCGGGGAACTTGGCCTTGTCTCTCTGCTGCTGCGGCTTAAATAGCAAAGCCCTAGGTGTGTCTCGTCTCATCAACCCGTCCTGTGGCCGCTCCCCACACCAAAGGGCTTGACCACCCTTCCCCACACCCTGAATGCCCTAGGTGAATCTACATTTCATATTCCAAGGCCCTGGGGTAGTCTTCGTCCTATAGACACAGGTGGCCTTTGACCCTGAAGGACAGCAGAGCCCCTTTACCTGCTTCCCATTCACCGATACCAGAGCATCAAGTAAACACCTGCTGCACACCCTGCCCTGCCCTGCCCATACAGTGTGAGCAGAAAGATTCAGGCCAAGCCTTTGAGGCTCTCTCAAAGTCCTAATTACACAGAAAGATGGGAGCTCAGTCAGCACTGTGCACTCCTTCCACCGACACTAGGGAGGCTGAGATGGGAGGATCACCGAAAGTTTGAGGCCCAGGTTGGCCTACAACCTAAGCTGTACAAAAAAAAAAAAAAAATGTTATTTCAAAAACTCAGGGACCAGAGCCAGACCTGGTGGCACAAACCTTTAATCCCAGCACTCGAAGTCAGAGGTCTACAGGGGCCAACCTGGTCTCCAGAGCGAGCTCCAGGACAGCCAGGACTACACAGAGAACCCTGTCACAAACAAACAACAAACAAGAAGGAAAGAAACAAAACATGGCAAGCACCGCTCTGCTAGGGCCCAGCTGTGAGGCTGGGTGTGCAGGTGGAGAACACGCGGATTAACTTCAATTCGGCAGATGTGATGAAGGCCTTCGACCAAGAAAAGAAGGGAGTGGACCTCCACAGCCCTGGGCAGGACCTGCCCGCACTCTGGAGGATCCGCTAAATGAGGGGACGGACGAGGAGAGGGCCGGAGGGTTGCACAAGATCTGAGACCTCGGGGATTATGGAACACAAGAGGACCTGGGTCAGGAGGGCTCTTTCATACTGAGGTATAAAAGGTTTGCACCCTGTTCCAGGACAGCGGCATGAACCGGGGGCCTTGTGGCTGTCAGCAGAGTGGCTCTGCTGCCCTCTGGTGGTGACTGCCTGATAGCCTGGGCTCCCGGCCCCAGTAGAGCCTCCATTTCTTCCAGGTATAACCTGTTCAGTCACTTGCAACCCCAGCCCGCCCCAGCCCGTGGAACCTCCCTCTCGATTGCCCTCCTGCGAGAACCAAGGACCCAGAGACCCGTCGGACCTCACACTGTCTCCCTGGGCCCCTGGGCTTCCTCCACCGACTTTCAGGAAGTGTGGTGATAGAGGTCCCCACCTCCCCTGGGCAACCAGCTTACCTCCAGATGTTTTCCTAGTCCCCACAGACTGCACTGCCCTCAAAAGGAGGCTAAATGACCCCATCCTGCCTCAGGACTTCTGCACAGACATAGACCTAGCTGCTAACCTTCGCCTAGCCCTGCCCACGGCTCCAAACAACCTTCCAAAGGGTCAGCATTTAAACACATCTCATTATTCATTCATTTGTTCCCTGGCCACCTCCTCCAGCCAACTGAAAGCTCTCTGAGGGAGATGTCATTGTGGATCACTGCTGTGGACTTCCACTGGCACACTGGTAGATGCCTCGTGTTTGCCCATTGGAATTCAGTGTGAACTCCACAGTATTGTGTGTCTTCTCCATTCAGAATCTACGGAATGTACCGAGCAGCTGATTCATACTAAGGTGTGAATGGTTCCCATGTAAGTCAAGACTCTTGACTTTCGCATGGATAAGCCTCCGAAACCGGAGGGAGCCCTGGAGGGTGGTGCTGAGTTGGAGTAGGGTGTGGTGGCCCATCTGGGCTCCCAGACTTATGGATTCACAGCAGGCCTGTCGTTGAGCCTCACTTTCCTCACGGGAACGTGATCAGGGCAGAGCTGGCCCTTGGTGAGTTGGCTACTTTCGGTCTGTTGCGGCCCCGTTGGGCTTGTGTGTGAGCAGAGGGAGTAGTTTCCGGCGGGTCCCTAAGGCCACCGCCTGGCAGGACCCTGGGAATCCAGCACCTGTCTTGGGAAGTCCTTGGGCTCAAGTTCTGGCCTCGCCTTTGACACCTGTACAGCGCCAGCCTGCAGCTGGGTGCTCCCGCGGGGTGCGGAGCCAGAGATGGGGTGACACTGAGGCCTGAGGCGGCCAAGGGGTGTGAAAGGCCCGGGAGGAGGGCGCGCGTGCGGGGCGGCGCCACTCACCTCCAGGGCTGCAGGCCCAGCGACGGGCTGCAAGGGCTGCACGGGCTGCCGGGGCTCAGCAGGCATGGGCTCTGGCTGCTCGGCGACAGACTGCAAGACAGAGGCGGCCGGTGACTCCGCGGCGACCCGGCGCGACCCTCGCGGGCTCCCGGGGACCGCACCGCGGCGCTCAGGCCTCGGTACTCACTCGAGCGTCAGCGCGGGGATCAGTAATTTCTCCCTGCGGGATTTCATGGCGGCGCCGCGGGAACCGACGCCGGGTGACACCGGGCGCGAGCAGCTGGGACTACGGATAGAGACGCGCGCACCGGCGGCTGGCGGGGGCGGGGCCACGGGCCACGGGGCGGGGCGGCAGGTGGGCTGAGGGGCGGGAGTAAATAAGGGGGCGGGTCTACAGGGCGCGGGTGGGGCTATGGTGAGGGCAGGGTTACGGGAGGGGGCTATGGTGGCGCGGCCAGGCTTCCGCTGTGTAGGCAAGGCTATAGAATGCAGGGCGGAGCCAGGGAGGTTAGGGCAAGTCTGAGGAAGAAAGGCGGACTATAAAGGGGCGGGGCCTACTATTGCTTAGCGGGATGCGGTTTCCGGCCTGTGGGGCGGGGCCTCACAGAGCGCAAGATAAACAGGGAGCAAGGAAGCAATTTGCAAGACTCTGCGCCCGCGGGGGTGGGGGCGGGGCCTCCTCCTGGGCGGGGCCTATCTGGAGGCGGGACCACTAAAGAACTCTGGTGGTAGGCGGGGCCAGAGGCGGAGCCTTGAGCCCAGCTACTGGGCGCGTGCGCACTAGGGCGGAGGGACCTACGCGCGCGATCGGGGGCTGCATTGTGGCCCTCTTTGGCCGGTTTCTAGGACTCTCAGCCCGCTTAGCCACGTGTCAGAAGTGAAGGGGACCTAAGCCCTGCGGACCGGGAGCTCCCACCCGCGATCGCATCCTCCCATCGCCGTGCCCCACAGACCTACCCCTTGAGAAACCACGGTCGAGTCACAAACTACACGGGTGGCGGCGCTGGCAGCTTCCCGGGGACTCCGGCCCTCACTTTACCCTCGAGGTCGGTGCACTACGCTCCTGCCGCCCCCGGTTCGCACAGCGCACTCGGACCAAAGTCCGGCTCCGCCCCAGCCCAGCTGTAAGGCGCATGACTTGAGAGCGGCGGAGAGTCAGTTGTTCGTGTCTCTACCTCACCTAGCTGCCCCTCTCGCCAATGCCAAGGCAGTCCCACCCTTGCAGCGTTGCCCACGTCGGTCTGGAATGCCATTGCCCCCACACTGACCGTCCTGTCCGCCTTCCCCCACCTCACCCCCCACCCCGCTTGTTCTCTCCAAGATCAAACCCCACCTCCTGCAAACACCCAGCGCCTCTCAAGTTCTTTCTGCTTAATTTCCCCCGAGCACATTTCACGCTTTGTGCCGCCATTGAAGAACCCGGACGCCAGAGGGGCTGAACTGTCTCACTCCCCTCTTTCTCCAAAAGGGAGAGCCCAACACATCGTAGGTGCTCAAAAATTCTGGAGATTCTCAGGCTCCAACTGAGGCACGAGGAACCTGCAAAGACGGGCGTCCAAGGCTGTCTGCTCCCAGGACGCGAACAGGAGGCGAGCCCCTCCCCCAGGCGTTGTTTATCCATCTGTAAACCCGAGACGCGCAGGACTACATGTTCTTTGAGCTTCGGAGCTCCCTGGATGATACCAGCCCCAAGGATTCTGTTGGTGGGCGCCGAAAGGAAGCGAGTCCTTGTCACGCAAGCCCATTCCAATGTACTGGGTTAGAAGTTGATATTTAGTAAACCCCCACCTTTGTGCTGAGGGTCGAATCTATTTATTTATTTGTTTGTTTATTTATTTATTTATTTATTTATTTATTTATTTATTTATTTATTTATTTATTTAAGGGGTCTCGCCTCCGCATGCCTGGAGATCTCAGAGCCTTTACACAATGAGTCTTTGACCTTCGAATCTTTGAGCAAGCCTTCTATAGTGGAGTTACACCCCCAGCTACTGCCTCTGGGGGTGGGCTGCAGAGTCTCACGTAGCCCAGGCTCGTTTTAAACTGTCAGTCTTCCTATCTCAGCCTCCTGGATGCTGCTAGGATCAGACTCATGAGCCACAGGACTATCAAGCATACTTTGGCTGGATCCCAAGGTGGACAGTGTTCTTTTAAGAAACAAAAAAAGGGAGGGAGATGCTGGAGAGAGGGTCAATGGTTCAAGTGGTTGCTGTGCAGGGTGAGGACCTGCTCAGGTCCCTAGTGCCTATGTAAATGCCAGGCGGCACTAGTGGCCCACCTGTAATCCCAGCCGTGGGAGGAGATGGGATTTCCGGAGCAAGCTGCAGAGCTCTGGGTTTAATTGAGACCATGCCTCAAAGAATCGAGTGGAAGACCACTTTTTGTTTTTGTTTTGTTTGATTTTGTTTTCTGAGAGTGCTCATGCGCTCACACAGGAAATGACAAAAGAAACGGCAGTGCTGTATTAATCATTGAATAAATTACTCACCCGCGCCCCCGTCTCGGAAGACTCAGCTCCTTCTGAAATGAGACAGAGAAAGTGGGGTCAGCCGGGCACAGTGGTGCACACCTTTAATCTCAGCACTTGGGGAGGTCTAGGCAGCTGGATCTTTGGGAATTCAAGACCAGCCTGGTTTACAAAGCAAGGCCAGGACAGCCAAGGCTACACAAAGAAACTGTCTTGAAAAACAAGAGCAAAACTACAAAAAAATGGGATCAACACAGGAGGTTTCCCACCAGCTATATACACCTCAAAATCAGCATGTCATGGCCCACCTCAGTCCAAGGCCTCTTTCCTGCCCGCCCCACCCCCATGGTCCTCACACCGAACTGGACTTTCATGCTCTTCAGCTGCTTAGTCCTTGCTCTCATCTGGGGCATTCCCAGCTGGCTCCCAGGCTGAAGCGCCTGACCCTGCCAGTGTGTGTGTGTGTGTGTGTGTGTGTGTGTGTGTGTGTGTGTAAATATATATATTTGGGGCCAGTAAGATGGCTCAGTGGGCAAGGGTGCTTGCCGCCAAACCTGAGTTTGATCCTCAGAACCTGAATTGTGGGAGGTGGGAACTGACCCCTGCAAGTTGCCCTTTGACCTCCACAAGTGTTTGTGTGTGCTCAAACATGAGATAAGTAAATACGTGTAATGAAAACAATAAAATAAAAGAAGAAGAAATGAAGGAAGGGTCAGAGGATCACATCTATCCTCCAGGTGCTATCAGACCAAGGCAGGAATATCTTGGTTCCAGCCTGGGCTACAGAGAAAGACTTGTCTCAAATAATAATGATAATATACACAATTAAGTACATAATTCTGTGCCAGGTCTAGTGGCACACCTGTGTCCTCAGTACCCCAATCTAATTCCCCAGGCCACCAGAGCTGATGAAGGTGTGGGACATTATTAGAGTTACCCTTTGAGAAATCAAAATAATTGGTCTGTACAAACTCTGCTGACTCCACTGCGCACAGGCAGAAATGCCAGCCAACGGCTCCACTGGGACCCCAGGGTGCATCCTGAACATGTGGTTTTGTTCATGCGTGTGCGTGCATGCGTGCGTGTGCGTGCATGCTTGTGTCATGGCTTTTGTGACAACTTGCATCTCTTTCAGTGTGGACCTCACAAAAAGAGACAGGCGTAAGCTCTGTGGCAGCTGGCCTGACCGGCTGAGCCATGTAGCTGACCGGCTTTCTTTTTGTGACAAGCTCTCTCTGTGTAGTTCAGGGTAGTTTGGAACTCATGGTGATTCTCCTGCCTCCGCTTGCACAACCACCTGCTTCAGGGAGATTTTTTTGTTCTTCTGTGCAGGCCTTGCAATTGCTTTAGAAATGCTCTGCTCTCGGTTTTCCCACCTGAGAGGTGGTTTAACATCAGGAAGACTGTGCTGATAACAAGGGGACATTACTGTTGGCTGTGGTGGTTCCTGTTCTGTTCAGCCCAACAGTGGCCTAAGCAAAAACTGTCCCTGTTATGTCTCCTTTACTGGGCCTCTGTTGTAAACACGGGGAAACTGAGGCACAGGCAGAGTGGGATAGCACTACCCAGATGGCCCCAGCCCAACAGACACGCTCTTTGGGGCGGTCCCTTTGGGGACTATTTTTACAATGGTGGGCCCCAGACTACCCACATTGCTAGGCGGGTGTTTGCCATAGCAACCAGTGACGTGTCCCCACAGCCAATAGGAGGGGGTGGAAACTGCCAGGCACTGGCCGGCTGGGCGGCAAGGGGCTAGGAGAGGGGAAGGGATGGGCCTCTGCTGTGCTCAGGTCCCTCAGCGGCTCCTCTCGCCTGGTCCACTCATGGAGTGGGAAAAGGTGAGGTGTCTTACACCAGCTGCCCCCACTACCAAGCCAGAAACAGAATCTGAACTCAAGGGTCCAGCCTGGAATCCCCAGTCCTGGCCATTTTCTTCGAATCTGGTGGTGCTGCTGTGTGGCGTAAGCCAACCAGCCTAACCTCTCTGTCCCAATTAACTGGTTTAGCCAACAGCGGGCTACATGGAGGCCCAGCGCCTGCGAGGACAGAAGTTTAGTCGCACCCCCAAGACACAAAAGGACTTCAGGTGGAGGGGGGGCAGGCCCGGAAAGCTCCCCGGAAGTGGCCCACGATGTCCCCGCGCCATCTGCTTTCGCAGCCCCCTCCACAGCTGCTCCTGCGGCAACTCCCACACGGACGCCCCGCTACTGGCTGTTATTTCTTGTTCCTGGGGCCTCTCTCTGCAGACTGAGAACCTGGAACTCGCCATCCGCCTGCCTCAGCCTCCCAGGTGTTGGCATCACAGGCGCCTCCTTGGCCCTCTGGGACTGCTGTATTGTGTTGTTTTTGAGGCAGTCTCTCTTGTAGCACAGGCTAGCCTGGAACTCCTCACCCTCCTTCTTTACTTCCTGAATGCTAGGTTGGCTTGTACTGCACTTGCTTTATGTGGTAATTGGCCAAGGGCGTCATGCATGTTAAGCAAGCATGCTACCAACTAAGATACAACCACCCAACTACTGAGTCACAAGCACCCTACCAACTGAGCCTCAAGCACTGCACCCACTGAGCCTCAAGCACTGCACCCACTGAACTACAAGCATTCTAACACCTGATGCACTCTACCAACTGAGCCACAGCAGGTGGATCTCTGTGAGTTCCAGGCCAGCCTGGTCTACAAAGTCAGACCAGGACAGCCAAGGCTACACAGAGAAACCTGTCTCAAAAAAACAAAACAAATAAGAAGTTGAGATTAGGGGTTTCTCATAGATTAGCACCCCAGAATTCAGCCTCAGCCTACAGATCACCCAGTTTGGAGGAAGCAGACCTGGTGGTGGGTCACTCTGGAGGGTTCTAACCCTAAGCCAGGGTCGACACCATGCAGGGCCTGGCTGGGCGCCTACTTCCTAACTGAGGAGACTGAGGTTCTGACAGCAGCCAACACTGTGAGGAACAGCCAGGGCCTGGGTCACTCTGGGACCCCAGAGTGACCTACCTAAGGAGGATTTGGCTTTAGTTTTTGAATCACAGTCTCACTCTGCAGCCCCAGGAGGCCTCAGAACTCAGGCAATCCTCCTGCCTCAGCTTCCCAACTCCTGCAACACTAGACTTGCACCATTGCCATTACAAAGATCCAGTTCGAGGGGCTTCCTAAAGAAGGTGGCTAAATAGACTGGGGAAGGGTGGGGAACACCCCAAACGGACCGTCCTGTGCCTCGGGAGAGCACTGCCTGCATTCGGCTACCCCAGAGCTTGAGGCGGGCCAGTCTGATCTACACAATGACTGGATCTGAAGTTGGTGGCCCTCACCTGGTGCGCACAGTCTGGGGCTCTACGCCCAGTGACACCAGCAGCCAGGTCTGTTGGCTCTCTGGAGGAGACAGGAGGGTAGCCGTTTAAAGCCAGTCTCATCTGCAGAGACTCTGCCTCCAACACTTATGAATGGAGGCTTTGACTGCCAGCATCAGCCTATAAGAACTCTGGCTGTCACAGGAACTCATCACGGGAGTCGGAGATGGCTCAAAAGGTTTGGCCGACCTAAGGGGAAATAAGGGCCTGAACTTCTGAGCACAGTTTTGTGCCATCCTGAGCTAGCCCGGAGCTGCTTATGTAGCCCAAGCTGGAACTTGCGGTTACCAGTGTGGACCAGGCCAGGCCAGGGCTAGAATAGGGTTATTTTGTTTGTTTGTTTGGTTGGTTGGTTGCTTTTTTTTTTTTTTTTTTCGAGACAGGGTTTCTCTGTGTAGCCTTGGCTGTCTTGGACTCACTTTGTAGACCAGGCTGGCCTCGAACTCAGAGATCTGCCTGCCTCTGCCTCCCAGAGTGCTGGGATTACAGGCATGGGCCAGCACGCTGGGCTAGAATAAGATTGTTAATGTCATCCTACTCTGGCCTTTAATCCAGTGTCTCTGGCTAGCAGATTGGATCATCCCCTGCCCCAGTACCCCCAGCACCTGCCCTGGCTCCCCATTGCCTTGGTACCAAAGTTAAGCTTTCTTTCTTTTATTTTCTTTCTTTCTCTTTCTTTCTTTTCTTCCTTTCTTTCTTCTCTCTCTCTCTCTCTCTCTCTCTCTCTCTCTCTCTCTCTCTCTTTTTCTTTTTTTCTGAAACAGGACTCCTCTCTAGATACTGTTAACTTGCTCTGTAGACCAGGCTGGCCTCAAACTCACGAAGATCCACCTGCCTCTGCCTACTGAGTGCTGGGATTAAGCGTGCACCGCCACTCCTGGCTACAGGGTCTGATCGCCTTGCACACCCCTCCACTCCCTGCAGCCAAACCACCGCCGCCTGATCCTGAGAACCGCTATCCTTCTCCGGGCCTCAGTTTCCCCGTGTGTAACGTCGGGCCTGTTGTCTGGAGCTGTTTACCCACCGCGTGGAACAGGTCCCGCTGTTGACGTCAGCCGCGCCCCCGTTCGCTCACCCGGAGGCGGTGTCTCTATTTTAAGAGGCCGAGGGCGGGCTCGCAACTAACTGGGGCCCGGGCGACACCCACCGCGCGCCAGCCCCACCCCAACTCCCGCCTTCCCGCCTGGGTCTCCGCTCTGCGTCTCCCTCGGGGGAGGGGGACCCGCCCCACTGCACCCCCCTCAAAGCAGCTTTACTTAATCTTCACTTCCCCAAACTCCGCTGCCCTGTGGCGGCCTCCCGGTCACCCTGCACGGTCCGCGCCACCTGCACCAGCCTCGGGTCGAAGGCAGCTGGAGCTTCGCACACAGCAGGCGCTCAATAGATGCTCACAGGAGCTCAGTAGGGGGCCGGTGGCTGTGCGGATCCCCACGGTAAACCTGCTGGACGCTGCTGGACAGCAGGTGGACAGAGGGCGCAAACGGACGCTCCCCGGCCCTCCCCACTCCCTGCCTCAGGAGGATGGGGAAACTGAGACCAAAAGAAGCAGGGCGTCGCCTCCCAGAGTCTCCTAACCAAGAGTGCCCTGGACTTGCACTCTGATCACCCCACACCCACGTTCCCGCTTCCCGGAGGCGAAAACGCGGTAAATAGGGAAACTGAGGCTCCGAGAGGCCACCACACTCACACACCCTGCAGGTCCTTCGTTGTCACAGAGGTCTGTGACCCTGAAGAGAGAGAATCCCAGCCAGACAAATTCGGGGTGGTGGCTTCCCTGGCCAAGAGCCTGGGTTTCCCCATCTGTGGAAGGGACCGGAGGCAGGGGACTGGCCACTAGTGGCGACCCTGGCCGGCGGCTGGGCTCTGTCCAGCTCAGCGGCTGCGCACACTGGAACTCGGCGCCCTTCGGCCGGTGTGCTGCGGGCACCCTCGAGTTCCTTCTCCACGCGCCAGGGGCTCAGCCTCAATTTCCCCATCTGTCTAACGAAGATCTCCTCTCTTCCCACCGTGCGCAAAGAGCTCTGGGCAGCAGGTGGACGCTCCCCGGCCCTCCTCACTCCCTGCCTCAGTTTCCCAGCGGGAACGCTCTGTCCGCGCTCCCGCCCCGCACCCGGCCTCACCTGGAGCCCACGGCGCCGCAGGAGGCTCGGCTCGTCCATCTCTGAGTGTCCCCGCGGCCGGCCCCGCCCCGACCCCAGGCCGCGGGCCCGCCCCCGAGCGCTATTGGTCCTCCCGGTCAGCTGACGCCTGGGGCCCCGCCCCTCCGGCCTCCACCGTTTCGCAACTTTGGGAGCTGAGGCTCGGAGAGGTTCGGCGGGAGCTGAGGCCACACAGCTTGGCGTCTGGCGCGGCGCTCCCCTTGACACAGAACTGAAGCAACTGTCCCAGACTCCCTATTTAAAGAAAAACTTGGGTGTTTAAACGTCTTTATTATTTTTGGGGTATTTTTTGGACAGGGTCTCATTAGCCCAGGCTGGCTTGAGATTCCGTTGGTGGCTGCAGACGACTCGGAACGCCTGATCCTCCTGCCCCCAGCTTCCCAGTGCTGAGGTGACAGGTGCCGCCACAGCCGAACTTGCCAGGTGCTGGGCTCGAGCCCCAGGCTCCGTGCATGCCAGGCCTGTGTGCTGGCAGCTCCACATCATGTTTCCTGCATTGCTGGGCATGGAACTCCGCCCCGCACACTCAGCCCCTCCGCTGGGACCCCTCCGCTCGGACCCCTCCGCTCGGACCCCTCCGCTCGGACCCCTCCCGCTAGGACCCCTCCGCTCGGACCCCTCCCCAGCCAGCTACCCGGAATTTTAAAAGCTGTGTTGCCGGCCGTGCTGGCGCTCGCCTTTCAGCGCAGGGGAGGCGGCAGCGGGGTCTCCTTAGGTCGTTCTTGCTTCTAGAGAGAGTGGTAGGCAAGCCTGGGCTATGTTAGACCTTTCCGGTACATTCCGTCACCTCCACCAAACCCTGAGACATCCCCCATTCGCACCAGCGGGCTCTCCCGACCCCTGCTCCAACCCCTGCCATTCCCTACATGGCTGTGCTGACCGTTTGCTGAGGGCGGCGTCTCCGGGTCTGCTAGCCGCCACTCGGCTTCATGCTTTTCAAGCTCCTTGTCTCGCTCTTAGGGGTGCCTTCCTTTTTATGGCTGAGTAGTATTCCAGCACTGTGGCCCGCGCTGGCTTGTCCACGCACGGCCGCTGGCCACTCTGTTGTGTAGGTGTCCTGGGGTAGCTGCGTTGAATGCTCCAGAACAAGGAATGTCTTTTTTTGGCGTGTGTTCTCCTTTCCTTGGATGTATACTTGCTGGGGGACTTTCTGTGGCTATGTGGTAGCTGTGTTCCCCAGGGTGAGGAAGTGCTGGCTGGTTTTCCAAAGCGCCAGACAAATGTCAACTCAGTGACTAAGTCCGCGCAGCAGGCTGGAAACGCCATTCAACGTACCAGCAGCATTGGCTCCAGGCTGAACGGCAAGTGTGGCTGCGGTGCCATAGCCCCGCACAGGGCCTCTCATGAGCAACTCTCCTGCCGTATGGCCAAGCAGCAACATCAGATATTCAAGGCCAGCTCGAGGTACACAAAACCCTGTCTCAACCAGCTAAAAATAAAGACATAAATGCTTTAGAAAACTGTAGCTGAGCGATTCTCTGAACGGTTGTTTGTTTGTTTTGTTTTTCTGGGCTGGAGAGACAGTTCAGTGGTTTAGAACGCTGGCTGCTCTTGCAGAGGACCCAGGTCCCAGCACCCACAGGGCGGCTCAAAGCGATCTGTAACTCCAGTTCCAGAGGATCCGGCGCCCTCTGCTGGCGGACACCAGGCACACGTGTGGTGCGCAGACGCACACCAGGCAAACACCATACCCTGATCAAAGAAAACCTTTACAAAGGTTCTTACTCGGTGATGAACCTGGCTTACTCCTCGCAAACGCCTATGATCCTCTAACACCCTCTTTGAGTGCTTCTTGCAGGCTTCAGGGTCTCCTGAGCACAGGAAGGGAAGGTCACTTCCTTCCCTGGCAGAGGCTGCAGAAGCCGACGCCACGAGGACATTTGCTGGTTTCTTCTGATGTAGTTTCCCGGCCCCTTGTGACCCGCTCCTTCCTGCTCCCGCCCCCGCCTGTGTAACGCTTCTGAAAGTGGGGCGCCCTGGGCGCTCAGCTACACTGAGCCTCCATGGGCAGCGAGGGCACCAGGGGCCGCAGGGGCCGCGAGGCAGACACACCCAGGAGCCCACACTGTAACTCCAGTGCGCCTGGGCTCTCGCCTCACACACCCTCCATGGCTCCTAGTTCCTTCCCAGCCTGACACCTGAAGAGCCGTGACGGGGCTGCAGCCCTGGGCGAGCCGCACGAAGTCCTGACCATAGGTGCCTGGCTGCTGTCCACCTAGCCCTGCCCTCCTTCACACGCAGCTTGCTTGGGGAAACTGAGGCAGATATGTGTGTTTCTGTGAAGGCAATATTGGCAGGGATGGGGATAGCTTTAAAAGAACCAACTCTGTCCCCAGTGGGGCCATTTGACTCCATCTCCTTGCTCCAGCTGGGCCCTCTGGACCCAGTTTCCCTACCTATGACGTAGGGCAAGCCATGGCGGTGTTTCTGAGATCCAGGGCTATCTTAAGACCATCAGAAGGGTCAAGCCCATGCTACAGTCTCCTAGGGCTGTCCCTCCCTCCCTCACTGGCCTAGAACTCACTGCAATCCTCCTGCCTCAGCCTCCCAGGTGAGTGCTGGGCCGACAGGTTTGTGAACTGCACCTGGCTTTCCCTTGTTTCTGTTCCATTTCCCTGACTCTGTTTCTTCCCCTCCCCCTCACCCCCTCCCTCTAACAGCACCATGGGAGCCAGGCTGTATGGGTCACTGGTCAGAATGTTTCAGGACAGAGACACAGGCTCATTGTCCCAGAGCCGCTGACATCACAGCCCTCAGGATGCTTGACCCTGAGCCAGGCCTGACAGCTGTCCTGGGGTCATGGCTCAAGCTCCAAGGGGCCCCTTCCAAAGCACCATGAACTCACCCATGTGGGCCTCAGTTTACCCTTATGCCTAGACCACCAAAGATTATCATCTGTGTTGCTTGTGTGAGCCCTGGAACTCAGAAGCCTTTTCATTTAAGACCGGGTTTCTCAGTGTAGCCCTGGCTGTCCTGGACTCACTCTGTAGATCAGGCTGGTCTGAAACTCACAGAGATCCTCCTGATTAAAGGCGCATGCCACAGCACCTCACTCTGAAAACATCTTTTAGAGAGAAACCATATCATTTAAAACTATTTTTTTTTCCTCTTTCTCTCTTTTGAGAGTCTATATAACACAGGCTGCTCACACATTCATGGCCATCCCCCTGTCTCAACCTCACAGATAGTGGACCACGGACTTTAAAAAGCAACCTACAGGCTAAGGTTCAGTTTCTAGAGCCTCTGCTCCTGCAGGAAGCCCTGGGCTCCACCCCAACACCCTGTAAATTGGAAGCTGGGGTGCACACCTGTCATGTCAGCACCCCATAAATCAGGAGTGCTTCCTGTGGTGGCAGCACTGGGGAGAAGGCCACCTGCACAACATGAGGCTCTGCCTCAAAAAAAATTTTTTTCCCCAGGCTTTCTTACCCCAAGGTGGGTTTGTGATGCAGTACCCCCATCCCCGCCCCAGGGCTGACTTCCTGCGTTTCTCTTTCACTTTGACTGGCCCTGGGACGCAGTGAGTTTTTCTTTCTTTTCTCCCACTCTTTCCATTTTCTTTCTCTTCTCAGTGTCAGCGTGTTCGCGGCTGGGGACAGGGTGGCTGGGCCCCTTCAGCCCTGTAGACAATCCTGGTGCCCCAACACTCCTCATGGACCTGATGGGGCTGCCAGGGGTCAGCAGGCAAGTCTTCGTCCTCCTCCTGCTTTGCCGATTGGGCGGTGAGTTCCCACCTGTCCCCACTCCACCTCTCCTGAGTAGGGAGAGGTCCATGGCGGGCTGCAGGCTACAGGTCCTCGGGGGTCTCTGGGACTGCCTTCCTGTTTGTCAAGTGGGTCTTTTTGGCCATGACTGCAGCATTTCACTTAACTCCTGGCTTGATTTTCTCCTCTGCAGAGGAGGCTGACCCATTCCTCCCAGCTCCCATTTTCTTAAACAAGAAAAGCTCAGGGATGGCAGACACATCTAAGATCACTTGTCCTGCTCACAGTTCACAGCAGACACTCACACACGGATCTGCTCAGGCAGATCCAGACCAGGCTGGAAAGAAATGTGAACGCAAAGGGGCTGAGAGAGCTAGCTGCAGGTGGCAGAGAGGGGAAGCATGGCTTCAGGCAACAGGTCTGGGGTCACCAGAGAAAGCAGAAAGGAAGAGGACCTTGCCTGTCACCTCAGCATACAGCAGGCCAATGTCTCTGAGAGTCCTGATATGCTCTCACTTAGGGTAACTCCTTGACTGGGATGTTCTATCTCTCATGCAGGGTGATTCTGGGGAGACCCTGGTGCCTAGAGTGCCCCAGTGGATCTGCCCACAGGACGTCACCATCTCCTGGGGACTGTCCCTAGCCTGACTGCCAGCAGCCATGCACTCAATGGGCTCAAACACCACCACCCCCACCAGCAGCATGGGGCATTCTAGGACATCCTGCACAGGGCTCTGCTTCCATACCTGTCTGCTACTGTTGGCCCTCACAGAGGGACCCACAGAGCCACCTGGGGGAGCTTAGAATCTGGGGTAGGGAGAGGGGTGAAGGCCGAGAGAGGATGGGCAGATGATGGGCGGGTTGGTTGGGGATGGGTACCTGAGCGGGTGTGGAGGGGTGTGGATGGATGGGCGGGTGAGGTTTCTGCATGCAGACATGTCGATGGCGAACAGACACCGACTCCCCTGTGCCCCACCCCAGTGCACACATCCACTGCGCTGTGATACTACTGTCGTTTTCTCTTGTACTTTCAGCCTCCTGCAGAGAGGGCAGCTGCTGCTTTGAGAAGCTGTTGTCATACCCAGAAGGAGCCTCAGGTCAGCTGTGGCCCCTCCCAGACTGAGAGCTGCCCCAGGCTCTGCTTACCTCGCCCTACACCCCCACACATGCTTCCCTCCCCCTCCTGCCGGGGCAGCCTGCACAGGGGGACCCTGCCTGCCCCCTCAGTCACCTTGTGAGCATGGGTCTCCTGTGCCGTCCTCCTTTGCAGCCTGGTCTTAGGGTTTAAGGGCCAGTTATTTAGATGGGCCAGTGTTTGGCACAGTCACTGTCTACACATTCGCAGTCTGTCCCTAAGGGGAACATTTATATTTATTAACAAACCTCACAAAAGGAACTCCAAAAAACAGACCCCCAAAATCCACTGTTTAAAAAAAAAAAAAAAAAGACAAGAATGCAATTGTAAAACTACTCACCCTGTTACCCCAGGCCTTGGAAGGCTGAGGCAGGGAGATCAGGAGCTCATAGTCATCCTTGACTAATGACGTTAAGGTGAGCCTGGGATACAGGAAAACAAAACACTGCAAGGAACAAGAGTGCAGTTCCCTGAGCAGTTAGGAAGCTGAAGGTTCTCAGTGTTCACAAAGAAGTCTGCCTGACCAGGGAGATGAGGCCCTCGTTCAGCCTGGCATATGCAAAGGCCCTGATGTGGAATTTGGCCTTGTACCTTCGAGGTCCGGAAAGGGTGCTGGCAGGACAGAGGAGGGCAGGCTCTGGGGTGAGAAGGACAAAGGGACACAGAAACAGCACCATGGAGCCCCACTTCTCCCACAGGCTCCTCAGGACCCAGGAACTTGAGTTGCTATGGGGTTTCTGGAGACAAGTACGAGTGTTCCTGGCAGTTTGATGGCCCCGAGGACAGCGTCACCCACTTCCTGAGGTGCTGGTGAGGACCTGTCCCCACTGTTTCTGCAGCCCAGATGTGTATGTGCGCTCATGTTGAACAGGGCCCTGAAGACCTGAAGACCCCTGCATGTCATATAGGACTTTGAGGGGGATAGCATGTCACCACGAGGGTGGCAGAGACACATTCTCCTTGTTCTGGTTTTTGCTTTATTTTTTATTTTTATTTTTTGATCTTTGGAGACAGGGTCTTAATATGCAGCCCAAGCTGGCCTGAAACTCACAGAGCTCCTCCTGCCTCTGCCTCCTGAGTGCTGGGATTAAAGGACTGAGCCTCTGCCTACTGGCTGTGAACCTAGTTCTTTATTTGTTAGAGGTGCTGGGATTAAACTCAGTTTCTAGTCTTTACTTCATTCTCAAACTGATCCCCCCCACCCCCTCCGAGGACTCATCACTAATGCTCTCCCAGCTACAGCTTCAGCCCGAGGCGCTGCTGCTACTTCGATGTGGGCCCAAAAAGGACTGTGGAGTTCTCGGAACAGGCTGGGGTCCCTGTGCTGTCCGAAGTCACGTGCTGGGTGGAGTCCAGGCTCAGGAACCAGACCATGAAGTCTCCGGAGATAACCCTGATCCTGTCCACCTGGAGTGAGCTCTCTGTCTTCCCTGTCCCTCTGTCACCTCAGATGCTCCCAGGCCGGTGAGGCGCTGGACACTGCTGTGTGACAAAGCAGACTTGTCGCACAGGATCTGCTGTCTGGGTTCTTAGTTTCTTCCGGCTTCAGCCTGATCCTCAGAGCTGCACAGTCCCACAGCCCCTCCTGGGAGCTGTGCCTTCATGACTCAGCATGCCTTTGAGTGCTGTCCGCAGTGTGTGCTTGAGGATGTGGGTTGTGGGCAGAGTCAGGGACAGATGTGGGCAGGTACCGAGGGAGTGAGGGGCCACCCACCACTCCACTGAGGCAGAAAATTAACCAGGGCAGAGTAAAGTTCACTTATCAGTGGGAAACACTCCAGCAAGATGGTTTTTTCGAGGGATGAACACAGCTGAGGATGAGACCCAGGATTTTCCTAATACTCTACTCTGAGCTCCAAGCCCCTCACTGGGGAATTCTAGGCAGGGTCTTCACCCCTGAGCCACACTCCAGCCCCTCACGGGGGATTCTAGGCAGGGTCTTCACCCCTGAGCCACACTCCAGCCCCTTAAATATTTTTAAAAATCATTGGATAAGGGACAGGATTCAGTAGGTAGATATGAGCTAGCATACAATGAGTCCTAAGGTTTCATCCCCAGCACTGCGTAAATCAGTTGTGGGAGTGCATGCATGTTCTGACCCCTCTCTGGAGGTAGGAGGATCAGGAGTTCAAGGCCAGCCTCAGTTACAAGAAACAAACACAAATGCAGAGACAAATCTCCTGCCACCAACTCTGGGTTCAGGATGCCTGCCCTCGGTCGTGCCTCTGCCTTTCACTCTCGCCAGGTTGGGGCTGGGCAAACTTCCTAGACATTTGTACTCAAGCCACAGGCACATGTGTCATTTCCTCCTCCCACAACAGCCAAGTTCAACCCCCCAATGAGAGACATCGAAGTGTCCCGATCAGGCAGGCAATTACGCCTGGACTGGAGTGTTTCCGATGAGGCTGGTGCTGAGGTGCAGTTCAGGCACCGGATGGCCACGACAAATTGGACGTTGGTGAGTTTGTTTTCCAGGTCACCACAGCAACATCAGTGTCCCCCAGTCAGGTCCCCCTGAGCTGGCAGCTCTGTCTTGCTGCTTCCTCCATTGTCCTCAGATTTGATGGTGACCTTCCTGCTCAAACACACAATCCTCCCCCTCCCCCTTCCCTTCCCTCCTAGTGGCTCCCATCCTGGCCCTGGGCATCTTGTCAGCATCTCGCTTCTTTGACAAGCCCTGGGCTGCCTTTCTCTGCTGTGTCCTTGCAGCCCAGCCTCCTAGCTTCTGGACTCAGCCGGTCAACCCCCACCCGCACCTCACCCCCCCTGCCCCCCTTCACAGACCACCTGTTACCCTCAGATCCACTCTCTCCTTCCTTCCCTCCATCACCCATTCACTTCTCAGCCACTGAAGTCCCATGGTCTCTCTATGATTCTACCCTGGCCTCAATTTCCCCTCAGATAAATAGGCAATGAATCAGAGGAGCTTGGCCTGGCAGCACCTACTTCACTCCAGCACTTGGGAGGTGCAGGAGGAAGAGAGACTTTGGGGAGGGGTGAGAAAGGAGGGAGGCTCTTGGGGTGAGGAGGGAAGGTGGTCCTGGGAGTGAGGAGAGAAGGAGGCTCTTGGGGTGAGGAGGGAAGGAGGTCCTGGGGATTGAGGAGAGAAGGAGGTTCTGGGGGTGAGGAGGGTGGGAGGCTCTGGGGTTAAGGAGGAAGGGAGAGAGAGTTGAAGGGTACAACAAGGAGGGAGGGAGGCTTTGGGGATACTGGGGGGGGGACTCTCAGGCTTTAGGACTTGGCTCTAACCTGAAGTCCAGGCTCAGAGAGCCAGGAAGTATAAACCACTCATACACATACCTCTTTCTCTTTTAGGGTGACTGTGGACCTCAGGATACTGGCTTGGATGTGATTGAGAACATTCCTGGCAGCAGCTCCGGTAAGCATTAATGAAGCACCTACTGTAGTCAGTGTAGGTTTCCTCCTATTCTGCAAGGGCAGAGTGAGCTATGGAAGAGCCAAGGTCATAGTCGAGGTTGGGGGCAGAGCCCCAGCCTCAAAGGAGCAGTAGCGGGCAGGGAGGGGCCAGGGAGAGCCAGGGCTCACAAAGTGCTGGTCAGGTGACCTAGGTCTAGACCTGGCAGCCCTGGTGCACTGACGCTGTGACCCATGTCCTGCCTCTGCCCAGAATCCTGCCTCTGCCCTTCAGAAAACATGGCACAAGAGTTCCAGATCCGCAGGCGGCGGCTCTCCTCCGGGGCTCCTGGAGGTCCCTGGAGTAACTGGAGCAAATCTGTGTGCGTTCCACCTGGTGAGAGAGACCTGGGTTACAAGCTCTTGGAAAGGGTAAACAGAGTCACCTGTGGTGTGCACACCGGTCACCCAAACACTGGGAAACCTGAGGCAGGGGGATTGTGGTTTTGAGGCCAGCCTTAGCTCCATAGCCAGACCCTGTCTCAAGAGATTAAAAGATGTGGCAGCCTGGGGGTTAGACAGACAGCCTGGGGGTTAGACAGCAGCCTGGGGGTTAGACAGACGGCAGCCTGGGGGTTAGACAGCAGCCTGGGGGTTAGACAGACAGCCTGGGGGTTAGACAGCAGCCTGGGGGTTAGATGGCAGCCTGGGGGTTAGACAGACAGCCTGGGGGTTAGACAGCAGCC
>NW_026594377.1:261546-383783 GCF_907164565.1 Psammomys obesus | reverse complement strand
TGGGGGTTAGACGGTAGCCTGGGGGTTAGACAGACAGCCTGGGGGTTAGACAGACGGCAGCCTGGGGGTTAGATGGCAGCCTGGGGGTTAGATGGCAGCCTGGGGGTTAGACGGCAGCCTGGGGTTAGATATCAGGCTGCCTTCTCTAGCTGCAGGCTGAAGGCGCTTCACCGTGCATGGACACTGGGGGGGGGGGCATGGCTCCAGTTGCCTTCCAGTTTTCTGCAGAGGGCTGGGGGGCAGGAAGGACTTGCCTGGACCACTCAGTCCTTCCCATCCGGGGCTCTGCTCCTCTTTCAGAGCCTCTTCCCCAGCCCAAAGTTAAGTTCCTGGAGGAGCCGCTGGGCCACGGTAGAAGGCAGCTAAAGACCGTGCAGGAGCAGGTGACTGGTTTGTGGGGTGGCGTGGGCAGGAGGTGAGACAGGAAGAGAGAGACCAAATGAGAGGCTGGGTGGCAAAGACACAGGCCATGGGGTGGCTCTGAGGGTTGGCTGGGCCCGGCACATACCTGTCATCTAGCACGGGGGAGGTGGACGCAGGAGGATGAGGAGTTTAAGGTCATCTTCGGCCAGCCTGGGCTACACGAGGCCTTGTCTCTGCTGGTAACGGGAGCTGTGGCGTGAGAGCAGGGGAGGACGATGTCCCCGGCCTCTCCAGGCTGTGTGCGTTCTGGGTTCCCATGCCTGTGTCCTGCTCTGCAGTGGTCGAAGCCCGCCATCCCCGACGGCTGCCGGGGGGTGAGGCCCGGGGCAGGGGTCAAGTACATGGTGAAGGTACAGATGCTGTCCTGCGCGTGCCAGAGCAAGAACTCGTGGAACGTGTCCCTGGGCGAGAAGCTGGACCTCTCCGGGGCCGCCTACGAGCTGGCCCTGTTCGCCAAGACCCGCTTCGGCAACAGTCGACCGCAGGCGCAGGCGCCGTGGCATCTTCCCGCCCAGGAGCTCACAGGTGCTGGGGACGCCGGGGCGCAAGGGGCCAGGCACGGGCGAGAGAGGTGGGGCGCTGCTCCCTCCCAGGAGAATGAGATTCAGGGCATACACAACACGCCTTACCATCCGGCTCTTGGGAGGCAGAGGCAGGCGGATCTCTAAGTTCGAGGCCAGCCTGGTCTACAGAGTGAGTCCAGGACAGCCAGGGCTACACAGAGAAACCCTGTTTCGAAAAAGAAAAAGAAAACAACAAAAGGCCGGAGTCCTACTCCGTAGCCAGCTGGTGCCTGTAAACCATGTCCTGCTGTATCAGCCTGGCATACAGTTGGTGCTCAATTCATGCTAGCTGATCTCCTCAGGCTGAGCCTGTGTTTATGGTTGGCACTGACACTCTGTTGTCGTCCCATGTGACACTCATGCTCCTTCCAGAGCCGAGAAGCCTGAATGTCAGCGTGGAAGGCAACGTGACCTCCATACAGTGGGCGGCCGAGGCCCCAGGCACGAGCTACTGCGTCGAGTGGCAGCCGCGGGGCGCGGACAGGACGCGCACGCGCTGTGCCCTGATTGCGTCGGGAGACAGGCGCTCGGCCCAGACGGGTACGTCAACGCGGCCTCCGGGGCCTGTAGGGACCCGCGCCCGAGCCCTCCCCGGGTTCCCAGGCACGCAGCGTGCGGGTAGTCTCGCGCAGGAGGGTGGATCAAACGAGACGAGGGCTGGTGCGAATTAGTGAGGCTGGAGACAGGAGGGGGCCCGGGGTTTCGCTCCAAGGCTGCCTTCTCTGGGTTTGGGCTGCAGGTCTGGGGGAGGGGGAGCGACACAGATCTGGGGATCTCAGACAACCCCAGCCGAGGCTGCGACACTGAGCACAGACTGGTCCCATGCTGTCAAGGCGGGGGTAGTGGGCTGAGGGAGCCAGGGAAAGACGCATAAGGGCTTTGAAGCACGAGTAGGAGTTTCCTAGGCGGTCCCAGAAGGCAGCACAGCCAGCTCCAGGACTGACAGTTTGTCATTGGCTGCGCTGGTCCTGGCAGTGACGCACAGCTGGAGCTCCCAGCCCGCCCGGGACCAGGAGGAGTGTCACCGCGTCACTGTCTTCGCCTCCAAGAACCCCCGGAACCCAAAGCAGTGGTCCACGGTCCTGTCCAGTTACTACTTTGGGGGTAACGGTGAGCATTTCCGATCTGTGGGTTGTCTCACTTGGCGACCTTCGAGTGTCAGGGCCTGGCTGCAGAATGGAAGCTCGTGGGCGGAGCCAGGGCCGTGGGCGGAGCCAAGGAGGTGAGCCGGCCAGAAGCTATCGCTATTGGTGGAGCCATGTCAGTGGGTGTGGCCAAGGCTATCCGCAGAACCCTATGCGGGTGGAGTTAGGGTGGCGGACGCAATCGGGGCGGTAGGCGGGGCTGGGGTTATTGTGGTGGGCGGGGCGGGGCGGGGCCAGGGCGGTGGTCGGGGCGGGGCCTCTTTGGTGGGCCAGGGGCTGATGAGGGTTTTGCGCAGCCTCAGTGGCCGGGACTCCGAGCCACGTGTCGGTGAGGAACAACAGCGGGGACTCCGTGTCCGTGGTGTGGACGCCATCGCGGCTGAGCGCCTGCCCCGGAGTCCTGGCGCGCTACGTCGTGCGCTGCGAGGCTGAGGACGGCTCGTGGGTGTCAGGTGCGGGGGTGGGTGGGGCGAGCACCGTTGCTGTGTTCCTGCGACAGAACACGGTGACCACGGCGGCCTGCCAGGGTTCCACGCGGTGCTCACATCCCGGCCTCCACGTGACACCCCAGTCCCACCTAAAGCCAACAGGGACCAAGTATTTACACATAGGAGCCCACGGCGGCCGTTGTCACTCAGAGCGCTGCATCCTGTTTAACACGTTTTAGCCACTTATTTATTGACTCATTTATTGTGTGTAACTGGTGTCTACGGAGTACGCGTGGAGGACAGCGTGAGGGTCGAACTCGCAGCGAAGGCCTCACAGAGGGCTCAACCAGCCCGCCAGGCCTTTTGTTTGTTTCTGAGACAAGGTCCTGCAGGCCTGGCTGTCCTTGAACTCCCTCTGGAGGCCAGGCTGGCCTCCAGTTTATAGCAATCTTCCTGCCTCCGCCTTCTCGGACCCGCACTGAGCCACAATCCCGGCCTTCTTCACTCTTTGCTACCTTTAAAACCTCCCATCATTGGCTGATGGTTCGAGGTGCCTGCGCGCCATGTGTGCCGGATGGAGGCCGTTGCGGGGGGGCGCAGACAGTCCTGGGCCCCCATGCGGTGCTGGAAACTGAGCCCGGGTCCTCTGGAAGAGCAGCGTGTGCCCTTAACCCCTGAGCCCCCTCACGGCGAGGGTGGCCCCCACAGGGCTGCTCTGAGTGTCCGGCTCGGCCTACGGGTCATGAGGGGATCCCTAACCTACCTGCCTTCCTCCAACAGAGTGGTCCGTGCTACCCACGAAGACCCAAGAGACGCTTCAGGGGCTGCGCAGCGGCGTGGTGTACAGGATACAGGTGCGAGCCGACACTCTGCGACTCCTAGGAGCCTGGAGCCGCCCCCAGCGGTACAGCTACGGTGAGCGGGGAGAGCAGGGACCCCGGTTACCCAGCATGCATTTGGCACCTGTTTCCCTAATGGCCCCCAGAGCCCCTCACTGGCTGACTTCCTCTGTGGCCTCCGGGGAAACCACGAGTAGGAATTACTCTCTTGTGGCCTGCCTTGCCTGTAAGATTTGATTCTTCAGCCCCAGTTGTCAAACTCGCATTCATCCTTCAGAGCCCAGCTGTAAAGGTCCCTCCTCCATAAAGCTTTCCCTACCGGTCTCGGATCCACAGTGACAGAGTAACTGCCCTCTGCCCTCTCTTGGCTCCTTGGGTTGCTGTATGTGGGTCCAGATGTGTCTTCTCCAGTCAGGAAAGGAAGGAGTGAGGTGCACAGCCCTCAACCCGAGTTGTCCCTTCCCCAGAGGTGCGGATTTCTCCTTTACACATCATTTTCGCGTCTCTGGGGAGCTTCGCAAGCGTCCTCCTCCTGGGCGGTCTCGGGTACATCGTCCTAAACAAGTAAGTTTCACCTTTCCCTCCTGACGACTGTCCGCAAGGCATGGATCTGTGCTGGTAGCCGAGGACACCGGGCACAGCGCCCGGAACCGGATTGCAGTGGTGGGCAGAGATGGGGCTGAGCATGAGTGTGGGAGTCTCCTCCCGTCCACATCACTCTACACTGCACAGCGGGCACGAGAGAGACTCGAACCGCCAGCTCTGATCTGCGGTCCTTTGCTCCCCAGGGCCGCCTGGCATTTGTGCCCACCCTTGCCCACACCCTGTGCCAGCACGGCTGTGGAGCTCCCTGGCAGCCAGGGCAAGCAGGTAGGCATTCCTTCTCGGCTTCCGACTTTGTTTGGTACGTGCTCCGGCGCAGCTTCCCCAAGCTGAAGGGCGGCTGGAAAGCCAGGCGGACCGGCGAATCTTCTGGAAGCCATCACGGGAGCAGAAATTAATGTGGCCTCAACGGACGGGGAACTTGAAAGCCAAACTAGGCCGGGCGGCGGGCTTCAGCATGGCTGGATCCAGGGTCGCGCAATCCATTTGCGTGCTGCAGCTCTCCAGGGCTCTTTCCCCGGAACTGGTCCCTGCCCCCTGAAAGTCAGTGCTAAGGGGCGGTCCCCCTCACCCGGGCCCCGACACTGGCGGGCCACACTGTAGCCGGGCCCCGCCCACCCAGCCCCTCTCTCGGCCCCGGCCCCGCCCACACCCTGGCTCAGTGGCTCCTTTTCAGGCTTGGCAGTGGCGCAGCCCTGAGGACTTTCCGGAGGTGTTGTGCCCGCGAGAGACACTGGTGGTGGAGATGCCCGCGGACGGAGGGGACGAGACAGAGTCTCCCCAGGCCGCCCCAGAGCCTGCCCTGGACACAACGCGGCCCTTGGAAGCCGGCCGCCTGAGCAGGGAGGACAGTCCCTGTAGCGGCCTGGCCCACGTGACACTCCCGCTGCTCCTGGGGAGCACCCGGGGAGCCCCTGATCTTTGGTGGACCCGGAAGACTGAGGAGACGGGACTGCCTGCCTGCCCCTTGGGACAACAGGCCTGACTAGCCCCGGCGGCCTGCTCCCTCCTGAACCGCAACAGCTGTCCACAATGGCTGACCTGTTTTACAGATGTGACTCGGAGGCACAGGGAGAGCGAATGTCTTACCTGAGGTCACACAGCATTTGCAGGACGCAAACAGAGGGGGCCCCCACTCTCACCCCTAGAACACCCCTACTTCCCCTCCCATCTATTCCCTCCAGGCCCCGTGAGGAGAACCCAGAAACCGCCAAGAAGGGGAAGCTGCTTCACGCAACCATGCTTGCTATCGCCAGGGCAAGTCTGGGCCCTAACACTGGTCTGTTTGGGGGTGTCCATCCGGCCTGAGAGGATACAGGACCAGGCTCAGATTGACTGCAGTGCCCTGGGCTGGTGTCCATCCCCAGATGTGCTAGGAAGGGCGTCGGGATGTTTCTAGAGCGTCCTTACGTCGATGGCTCAAAGTGTGGGCTTCAGCAGCGGAAGAGAGTGGTCTCCACATCTGCTGGGAGGTTACACATCCAGACTCAGTTTCCCTATTAGAGCATTGCGCACTTAATACATGGCCTTCCCAGTGACTGGCAACTGAAGCTGGCATCGCCCTGCGCAGCTGTCATCCCACACCCTGGAGGCAGCGGCAGGAAGATGAACCTGACTGCATAGCAAGGAGGGCAGCCTGGGCTACACGAGACCCTGTCTGGAGGGCACTGTGATGGACAGTCACTCAGAACTCCGAGATCAGACCTGGGTAGGAGGGACAGCTGAGGCCTGGAGGTCCTTGGGTGGTCCCAGCTCCCTTCCCACGAGGCTGCCCCCAAGTGCACCCCTGGGTTCCCTCTGTCCGTAGGCACAGCAGCCGCCTCAGTAAACGCCCGTCTGTAACTTCTCGCCGTGACCGCCAGGGGGCAGCAGCGGCGCGTGTCGCCTCCGCGCGCCCCTCCCCCCCCCCTCCCGGCACAGGCGATTTAAAATGGACTTTACCAGTTTGACTCCCCCGAGGTGCGAGGACCCAGAAACCCAGCCTTTTATGACTGGAGTATCCGCAGCTCCGGGCCAGGCCTCCCCGACCTAGGACCTCAGTTTGCCCACAGAAGCTTCTGGCTGGGGAAGGAGCTTTGGTCTTGGGGTCCAGCCACACATTGGTCCCACAGATGGTTTGGTTACTGTAGCCCAGGCTGGCCCAAACTCCCAGCCATCATACCTCACTTCTCCAGTGCTGAGCTGTGTTGGGGTCCCGCCGGGGAGGCAGAGGACGCCGCTGCGCTTGGGAGGATTTGCCAACGCTCACGGCGTCGGCCTGGGGGCGGAGAGGGGTCACCTGCACCCCGCCGCGCAGGTGGACGCTTTCTGTCCAGCTCCCTTTCCACAGGACGTGTATCCTGGCGCCAGCGGGGAGTGACCAGCGCTCTCGCTCTGGCTTCTGCTGGCCACGGGAGGGCGGTTTGGCTGGGGGGTGGGGCCGAGTGACAGCCTAGGATCCCGGTGAGGGGCTGGCGCTGCCTGGGGTTCACCCCTCGCCAGTGCAAGACAAACAGGAGTCCTTACTGTGTCCCAGCCGCGTCCTGCGAGCTCCGTCTCGAGGCCTGCCCGGGTGGGGCGGCCCATAGGCTGCTGCAGGCAAACCCCGGCTCGGCGCCCATCACACCACCCGAACTGTGATGAGGCGGGGGAGGGGCGAGGTGGGAGGGCAGAGGGGTCCGGGAGGAGGCTATGCTGTGGCTGCGGCAGCCAGGTCCTCCAGAACAGCCAGCGCGAGGGGCCTGCTGCGCCCGATGGTTGCTGTGGGCCTACACGCTCAGCCGCTGGCTCTCCCTCAGCCCCCGTTAGTTTCTGTCGGTGGCCAGGTGTGGAGCGTATCAAAAGCAGGGACCTGAGCTGCCTCAGTTTCCCTCCCCGGGCACCTCCTGGCTGTATGTCTCCAGTGGCCTCTGTCTGTGGCCTCCAGCTGGGATGGGTGGATCGTCATGCGGAGATCCGCACAGAGCGGCTGGGCGCCGGACAGTGCCCGCTCTGACACTGATTTTACGCACACTGCTCTGCCTTCCTCTCTTCCCTTCAGTTTGCCCATTGAAAGCGCACAATTCAGTGACATTTGCACATTCAGTTGGTGTGCACACTGAATTCCAGACCATCCCATATCTAATGCCCCTGTCTCCCTGCCCGCGCTGTCACACCCTGAACCTGACCGCAGAGCCTATGCTGGCTGCTGCCAGCACAATGCATTTTTGAACTTTCTCAATATGTGTCGGTGTCTTTCTCTTTCATAGCTGAGTACTGTTCCATTGCGTGCTGAGAACATGTTTTGTTTCTCTGCTCATGTGCTGATGGGGACTCGGTGGCTCTGTGGTCCTGGCCGCTGTGGGTCCTGCCGCTCCGGCCTGCTGTTCTCTCCTTCCTTCGCCTCCTTTCGGCTGCCCTTTCCTTTTGCCTTTTCCTTTCCTTTCTTCCTTCCTTTCTTGCTCCTGATGGAACCCAGGACCCTGTTTCACCTGAAACAGAGGCTCCACCCCAAGCCACGCCCACCTCTCGCTGAGGCTCCTAGGCTGTCATTGTGCCCCTCCAAGCCACGCCCACCTCTCGCTGGGGCTCCTAGGCTGTCATTGTGCCCCTCAAGGGTTGTAGGCAGGGGCTGGGGTGAGCCACAGCGCCTCCATCCCTCAGCCTGGAGCTTCTACCGCTCTGCCCTTGGAGTTTCTCAGGGTTGGCAGCCACGCAGGGCTTCAGGAAATGTCACTTAGCCCTTCAGCCTCTAAGAGACACTGTCTCCAGCACCTTGAGCGGTGGCACAGGCACATAAACAAAACAAGGAGTTGGTGGGAAGCCGGCTGGCCTGGTCCTTGCCTAGATTTCCATGGGGGCCACTGTGTAGCCCTGCCCTGTCTGATCTCTGTACACTGTTCCAGCTCAAGCTGACCCAGCACTGTACCCTTCCTGTGAAAGCAAAACAGCAGCTTCCCTCCCCACCCCCCACTCCTGTCACAGGCACTTTCCAGTAGGGGCCTGGAGGAGGAGGCCATACAGTCAGTCAACAAATATCTCGAAGAGCGGGCTCAGGTCAGGTTATGGATTCTCTCAGCCATTTTGTTTTGTTTTGTGGTTTTGGTTTTGAGGCAGGGTCTCTCTGTGTAGTCCTGGCTGTCCTGGAACTCCCTTTGTAGAGCAGGCTGGCCTCGAACTGAGATTGACCTGACTGCCTCCCGAGTGCTGGGAGTGAAGGCTGCGCCACCACCGCCTGGTGTCTTCACTTTCCACACTGTCCACGCTCGGAACTCTGGTTCCTTCTCTGACAGTTCCCTGCTCACACGGGCCTGTCTGCTTCTGCCTCCGCGCCCTGTGGATGGACCTGGCTGGTGGCCTGAGTCACACGTGGCTGAACCTGTCCCCCACCCAGCTCTTCATGTCAAGGCTGTTGTAGCAGTCTGTCGTCCCTTCCACCCTCTGCACTCCCAAACAACTCAGCCATGCTCCTGCCTCAGGACTTTTTCCGGAGTCTTGCTTCTGCCTGGGCCCTTAACCCCTGTGCCTTCCTGTCTCCTTGGCCCCCTCCTGGGTCTAATTCCAATGTCCTTGCTCAGAGCCCCCACATGCAGTCTGAAGCCCGTTCATGGCTGCACCTTCAGCTGCCACGCACCGTCAGCTGTGAGTGCTATGCACCTGAAGACCTGCTGAGGGCAGGTGGCCCTGGTGCCACCGCTCCCGGAGGTGGGGGACAGCAGGAGACATGGCCGCAGGGTCAGGCCCTCCCTGAGAGCAGCTGGCCCCGCCAGGGTCTGGAGGCCCTGAGGCATTGATTGCTTCCTCCCCAAGGACAGGAGGACTTGTGTGGGCTTCAGAAAGTTCACAGGTGGGGAAACTGAGGCACAGAGCTGCACCATGACTGCTAATCAGTCCGCCTACCACTCCTCTGCTCAGCCTGCCCAGGGACTTCCTCGTGGGCAGATACCGAGGCAGCTGCTTTCACAAGTGGCTGGAGGTTGGTATCGGTTTGCATATGGCACACCGGATCACACCGCCTGGGGTGACCGGGGGATGTTGGCTCTGCCACTGTGTATGGGAGGAAACAGGGCACCAGTCCATGGCACAGAGACAGGGGCAGGTGAGGAACAGGGTGGGAGGGGCCTGGGCCCAAGCATGAGCCCTCACCTCAGACACTCAGCTGGCGCACGGTGGCAGCTCCCCTCCCACCCTAGCCACCTCTAGGCTGGCAGTTGGCAGGTCCTGACTGGTCTGTAGAGTGGCCTGTGCCCCTGGTCCTGGGTCATTTCTGTGTGTGCCTGGGACACCGAAGGTGTCGGTTGGGCTTTCTGAGCCTTCAGCCGCTCCCACCCTCCAGCCTGGGTGACCCTGAACATGAGGAGCGCTGACTGGGAACTTTGGCCAGTCACAGGCGGGAAGCAGCATGACGGGGTGCTCCCCTCCAGATGCTCTGGGCTGCAGCGGCTGCTTTCCTGCCGCGCCCCTCAGGTGCCAGCGCCAGGGCTCCTGTGTGCCAGGAGTCACGGCAGCTGTGTGTGGCTTCGCCATTCCTCTTTCCACTTTCCTCAAGGCACCCTGTGAGGAACAAAAAGTCCTATGACTTTATTAAAGGGAGGGCCTTGGCTTCTTCCTCTGCTGCCCCAACCTTCCTCACTGCATTTTCACTGTATGAGGGGCAGAGGGCAGAGGGCAGAGGGCAGCCTGCAGGACTTGGTTCTCTCCTTCCACCGTTGGTTCCAGGCATCAGACTCAGCCGGTCAGGCTCGGGAGCACCTCTGCCCTCTGGGCCTTCCTGTCAGCCCCCTGAGTCCCTCGCCGAGCGCTGATGTCTCTGACCCTCTGGCGTCCTCCCTCCCCGGTGCTGGCACCGACGGCCCCTCTCTGCCGGGACAGCTCCACCTTAGGCAGGCTTCCTGCTGCTGTGGGTTCTGGATTCCACATTGGTCAATGTGCCCCTCCCTATGGCAATCTTTCTGATGTAACCACGGGCTGTGAAGTTGCTCCCAGGGTCTGGTAGGACCAGTCTCGCCACCTCACTTTTCTCCAGAACTGCTGGGCCCTGCACCACCCTCTACTCAGTGGGGGCTTTTTGTTGTTGCTGAGACAGGTCTCCCTGTGTAGGCCAGGCTGGCCTGAAACTCAGCATTTAGTCAAGGCTGACCTTGAACATCCCAACTGTGAGCATGCAGACCCCACCAGTCTTTGCTGTTGTTTGAGATGGGGGTCTACTCTTTAGATGTCTGTCTGGTATGGAACTCACAGCCATTCTTCTGCCTCAGTCTCCTATATGTCAATGATAGGCCTATGCCTTCATGCCGGGTAAAAAAATGGAAGTTTCCCTGGTTTGATGATGGCTTTCTCTGGTGGTGTAAATCCCAAGTCCCAGGTTGGCAGTATGGCTGAGCAGGTAAAGGTGCTTGCTGCTAAACCTGAGGGCCTGAGTTCAAAGCCTGTGACCCACATGGTGGAAGAAGAGAATGGACTCTAGCAAGCTGACCTCAGCTCATGTATCCTGCCACTTCACCGCCACGAAGTAAGTAAATAAAATAAAATGTAGTTTAGTTTAAACGCTTTTTAACATTTTAATTAAGCCAAGACCCTTCTTCCTTCTGTTTTTCTCATTCATGATCTACCGGAAAGCTCCAGGTCCCCGCGGCAGCAGAGCACTCACGCCTCCAGGCGGAGCAGGGCTGTGGGCTCCCTTCCGAGTCGTGGCCTTGCAGGTCCAGCGACCATGGAGCAGGAGGGACCCGCAGCACCCCTGTTGTCTCGGGGACAGACCTCGGCATCTCCGGGGCGGTCCAGCTCCAGGAACCTCAGGGTCATTTTGATCCCTTCAGAGTCACGGAAAATTCCAGACTGAATTCCAGTCCTGAAGCCAGGAACTCGCTCTGATCCGCAGAGACCGGGGCGCTGAACTATGTCCTCCCGCCTGCAGCCGCCAGGGGGTCACGTGACCGCGGGTCCGCAGTTCCACCGCCATTGCAGCCGGAGTTCAGGGGAGGTGGAGACAGGAGGACCCTCTCCGGGCTGAACTGCTCAGCCCCGGGTTCTGTGGGATACCCGGCTTCAAAACCGACCCTGTGGACAGTTGAGGGATGCGGCCCGGGCCCGGCCTCCGGTGCTATCCTGCATGGCAGGAAAATATGCTCAATCTGGCTCCAGGCCTATTTGTCACAGCCTGAAGCTTAACACGGTGTCTGCACTTGGGTCTGAACACTTGGGAGGCAGAGGCAGGAGGACTGTCATGAATTCGAGGCCAACCGGGCTACATAGTAAGACTCTGTTACAGTAACAACAATAATGATCATTACTTAATACCATTAATTATTACTGTGATCCCAGCACTTTGGAGGCAGAGGCAGGTGGCCACCTGGACTAGCGGGTTTGGCCGTCTGGCAGCCAACATGGCTGGGTTGTGCCAGCAGCAGGCTGGGTTTCACCGTGACACCGACACTGTGACCCAGTGTCTGGACACTTGCTGCTGTCACTAGATACTTAGTAAACAGTGCCCACAGGGGCTCTTCCTGGGTCAGCATGATGGTGAAGGAGCTGAATTCCAATGCTATGGTTTCTTCCAGCCAGACCCATAAGTTCCTACATTGGCCCAAGAGCCCAGCACTCTGAAGGTTGAGGCGGGAGAATAACTGTGAGCTCCAGGCAAGAATAAATAAAGCAAAATGAATAAACAAAACAGCTAATTATGTGGAGGCCGGTGTGGCCAGTGAGTGGGCTACAGGAACCAGCCAGGGGACGGGAGGCACTTGGGAACTGTGCTCCGATCTTCCTGTCTCTGCTGGTCTCCTGAGAGGCCTCAGCCTTGGCCAGGATGGGGGGCAGTGACCCATACAAGATACAAACATCCTCAGCCTGTGCTGGTCAGAACCGGGCTAAAAGGAAGAGAGGGAGCCAGGCTCAGTATAGGGGTTTTGTATTCACCCTCAGTATAGGAGGGTGAATAGCAGTTTGTCAGCAAGAATGAGACTATGATAGGTAGTTAGACTCCAATGATATCAAGGGCAAAAATACTTCTGACTAGAACTGTCCCCACTTAATGTAGTCAAGATGAAGGGCCTGGAAAGGGGCATGTCCAAACTGGAGCTGGGGTCTCCTGTCTCACCAGGAGCCATAGCTGCCACCATGGCCACAGGGACATGCACACACAGAGGGTCACTGGCAACACCCCTACCCAAAGCCAACCTGCAAGCAAACGCTCAGGAAGCCCACAGTTGCCTGCCCCACTGCCTTTTGTTTGCCCACGCAGGGAAGAGCTTGGCATGGGACAGGACCCTGGCACACCTCAGGCAGCCCTGGCCCCCCAACCTCCCATCCCTCCTCACAGACTGCAGTGTCCCATGCTGTCCGGAGTGGCCCGCTACTTGTTCAGGGAAGACAAGAGTCCAGAGCTAACCCCTGATCTGCTCTCCTTCCTGGGCCAGGGGTTCACACCTGGGGAAGTGCCAGGACTTCCTGCCTGGGGCTCCATCCCTGCGGCCTCCTGGGGCTATCTCCCTCACCACAGCCAAGCGCTATCCCCAGCCAGGACTGTCTGCTAAGTGACTGCATAAGCTGTTCCCCGTGGCTGGACACCCTTTCCCTGTAAACTCCTCTTCATCCATCCAAACCCCAACTCCAGTGTCCTCTTTCCAGGACCCTCTAGACCCAGCTCCTTCCCATGGCTCCACCCTGACTTGTGTGGCCGGGATCCTGTCACTCCCGGTCCCCATCCAGGTGTACCTGAGACTCCGCCTACCATCCTGTCACAGGGGCACCTGGGCTTCCAGGCCTTGATTACCTCTGCTGAGGCCCCAGTCTGATTGGTCCGGTCAGTCCCCCATGAGCCAATCCCATGACTCTGCCTGACCAGAAGGTCCGTGATCACGTGAAGCCTGGAAATGGGGTGGGGCTGGCTGGGAGGGGCAGACCCCACAGGGGTACGCAGGGTTTGGGGTCCCGTCCTGCCCACCCTCGCTGTGAGGAGCCCTGGGCAGTTTCCCTGCAAGACTGCTCTTTATATGACACTCCCCCCATCCCCCCATCACCCGTGGCCGCGGCTGTCACCATCCGCCCCAGGCCAGTCACCACTTCCGCGTCAGCTTTTTGGGGACTTTCCTCAACCGCACAAAGCCCAGGGATCACGGCCTCGGCTCAATGAGCAGAGCTCGGCCTAGCGTGGGCAGAGGCCTGCCCAACCCAGGAACACATTATCTATGAACCCCTGTCATGACAGGTGGAGGTGGGGGGGGGGGAGGAGGAGTTCAAGGCCAGCCTGGGCTACAGGAGATTGTCTCAAAAAACAAACAATAAAAAGAGGGCCAGGTGGAGGAGCAGGAGCTGCTGGCCAGGCAGGTGCAAAGGTCCTGGGGTTGGGGCTCTGCCTCCTCAGGAAGACGGAGCCAGGGCCGGGAGGGGACTGAGGAGGTGGGACAGGGTGTTCTGTAACCCCGCCCGCAAAAAAACAGCCCCTTCCCCAGCACCCCAGGGCATCTTACCCTGGACAGAATGTGCCCTGGAGCGGCATGGAGACAGTGAGGGCGGCCACGACTGTGGGTAGATTCCTGAGCAGCCACTCCAGCGGGCCAGAGGCCAAGTGTCTGTGCCCTGCGTGCTGTCATCCCAGGGCTCAGACACTAAGCCAACAGGGTCAGGCCCAGCCAGGCAGAGTTTGACACTGAGCCCTTATTGGTCAGATTCAAGGGGGTCGTGGGAGAGATGCAGGGAGGTGACCCCACCCTAACAGAGTCCTGTGGCTGCAGCAGAGGGAGAAGGGGCCTGAAGCAGCGCCCCTTCCCCCACGGGACCACTGAGCCAGCTCCTTCCTGCTTGCTGCTCACCTACCCTGGAAACCAGTAAGCATCAGGTACCGAGGCTCTGGGCTCGGGTGTCAGGTGGCCAGCTGCCTGGCCCGAGGGAACTGCCCTGGGACAAACTGTGCTCACCCAGAAGGGGGACCCCACACCCCCTGGTGGGGACTTCTGGTCCTGGGCTGCAGGTTTGGGTTTCGGGGACAGTGGTGAGGATGGCTCCCTAACCGCCCTAGACACCCCAGCCTCCTGAGGCATTGTGGGTCTCTAGAGGAGGAGGATCTGTATGACCCCAGGGTCTAACCTCCCCTTGGGGCTCTGGCCCCCAATGCCACCTCAGACCGTCAGCTAATGTCTACTTTTTTGTTGTTTTGTTTTGGTTTCCCCATGTGGCACTGTCTGGTCTGGAACTCTCAGAGATCCACCTGCCTCTGCTTCCCAGTGATGAAATTAAATAATAATTAAGGGAATCTAATTTTTATCAATATTATTGCTGCTACTGTCTCACTATGTAGACCAGGTTGGCCCTAAACTCATGGCAATCCTCCTGCCTCAACCTCCGTATTTATGGCAGTGTGATGACAACCATTTGTGCTATGTTTGGGGTGGTGGTGATCACGTGCAGAGCCAGGAAAGTTATTCAGAAACCTTAAAACAGTAGACCAAGCCTAGAGGGGTCAGAGGTTAAGACCTGGGTTCAGTCCCCAACATCCACGTGGGCTCACAGCCATCTGTCACTCCTGCTCCAGGGACCCCTTTCTGGCCTCCACGGGCCCTGCATGCATGTGGTACAGAGACATGCAGCAAAATAACACACACACACACAAAAAAAAAACAAGACAAATCTTAAACAAGTAGCAGACAAAGCTGGTGAGCAGGGGCAGCAGGGTGACACACCAGGACCCGGTCAGAGCCGCACCAGCCCCCAGCTGCCAAGGTGGATGAGCCAGCAGCTCCGTCTCTTCCTCCTAGTTTATTTATTTACTTATTTATTAATGTACAAAAGGTGATCTGATTGGTTCTTCAGAGCTGTGGAAATGGCAAGTCCCTGGCGGGTGGCGACGTGGGGCCTTGCTCAGTTGCCCGCAGTCACCTGTCCTTCTTTCCACACATGATCTGCTAGGGCACATGTGTCCTTGTCTGGACCCTGACCCCTGAGCGAGGTCTGAGCTTCTAAGCACCCACAGCTCTGGGCTCAGCCACCAGCCCTCAAGAGCTGGAACCCCTGGACCCTCAGGTCACACAGAGCCCACTGGCTTTCCCTGTACATGTCTGCCCCTGGGCCCTCTGTCCTGCTGACCTACTAGTGGGCCTCATCTAAGCCTCCCAACCTGGGATGAAGGCCGTGGGCACTGTTGGTTCTGCCCTTTTCCTCTCTGCTTGTCTACTCACTGAACTCCTGTTCAAACGTCAAAGCCTCAGCTGAGCTGACCTTTGGAAGCCTTCTGCTTCCCCTCTGGACTCCTAGTTGGTCTGGTTCTATGAGACTGGATGTGTCCATCCCAGCAGCCCCACTGTGGGTCAGACGCAGAAAACTGGAAGCCCGAGAGAATGGCCAGTCCTCTGAAGCCGTGTGCTGCCTCTCAGCCCCGTGTGATGTCGGAAGACACTCATCTAACCCTGTGTTCCCAGAGCAGGACTGCAGTGGCCGAAGACTCCTCAACCCGGTACCGAGGTGTGGATCCTTGGATCAGCAGGTCATGCAGCGTGGCCTCACAGCCTCTGAAGAGGGGTTAGGGTCCTCCTGACAGACAGTTGCAGTGAGCCACATCGCTGGCCCTGCCAGCCCCAATGCCTACATCAGCTGAGGGAACAGGCAGTCAGGGGTCCCGAGGAGGGTGTGAGGCCTGAACACATGAAGGAGCTCATTTTCTATTTGCCACAAGGCAGGCTGGGATCCTGGATCCTCCTGCCGCAGCCTCCCAGAGGCCGGGCCCACAGGCCTGTGCCACCACACCCTGCTTGCTATCAGCTCATCACCCATGAAGGCTGGAGAGGGTGCAGGCACCTACCTCAGAGTACAGCGGAGGTGGGCGGTAGCGGAACTCCTGGAGACAGGCCAAGTAGGCCCCTTCCATGGCCACGCAGGGGTCATGCGGGAGGGGGAAGGACCCCTGTGCCGCAGCTGCCAGCTGGTTCTCGACCACCACCTCGGAGTATTCAGGGGGTGCTAGGAAGGAGAGAGGTGAGTGAGGCTGGAGCTGGTCTTCTGGGGACACAGCTCTCTCCCCCTGGACAGCTTCACTGTGGCCCAAGTCGACTTCCAGTTTGCAGCAAGCCTCCTGACTCAGCTGGGCTCTTGGCCTCTGCTTCTCCGAGCCAGGGTCTCGGTGTAGGACAGTTGCTCTCTGGGCCTTCACTGGCATTTAGAGGCGTCTTTCCACACAGTGTTAACTTGGCTTTTGAGTTAGGTTCTCCTGCAGCCCAGGCTGGCTTCTAAGTTATTAAGTACTGAAACTGGCTGGAACTGACCCCTTAGCTCTCGGTGTGCAGGGATGATAGGTGTCTGCTTGCATAGAGACCCCTAGACAAAGGGGCGGCTTGGGCTTGGCTCTGCCCACCTAAGTCCTTCCACAGCTGGTGGGGCTCACCCTCTGGCTGCTCCATCAGGCTGCACAGGCCGAAGTCTTGCAGAAAGCTGGCGCGGCTGCCCACACTGGCTGAGCGGCTGCCTAAGGGGTGCAGGGGGACCGTGCCGATGACCAGCGGCAGCTCCAGCAGCAGCTTGGAAGAGCCTGGGATGTCCACGTAAACCTAAGGGGAACAGCAGCAAGATGGACAGCTGCCCTACACGGCATCTTCCACCTTGGCCTGGACAACAGGGTATGGGGAGCCCAGAGTACCTTGAGCGAGTAGTCCACACTGAGCACTCGACAGTGCAGGATGGATGGGCCCACAGGCGGAATACGCAGGGCACGACCTGGCCACAGCCCATGGCGCCCGGGGCCCACGGGCTCTCCGTCCACGCTGGCCACCACAGCACGCTTTTGCTTTCGGGCACCTCGGGCCGTGAAGGTCTGTGTCTGTACTAGAGCAGCACGGGGCTGTACAGCTCGGGTGGAGCCATTGTCAACCTCCATGAAGATGGGGATGACCTCACCTGCAGCAGGAAGCAGCCTGCCTCAGTTTCCCACCGCGGACTCTCTCCCCCCCCCCCCCCCATGTATGGCCCTGCTCTACCTGGTGTGTAGCCCTTGCGGTCGATCTTGGCTGACAGGGACACTAGGCCGCGGGTGCAGTACCAGGATCTCGCCACCTTCTCCTGAGCTCCAGCCTGGGGTTCCTGTGGGGACACCAATAGTCACTTTGGGCAACTGGGCTTTTGGAGCTTCTGTGCCATAGTCTTGGGGAAGGGCTGAGGCAGAGGGACTGGTGCTGCTTCTGGCCTGCCACGGCCATAGAATGTGAACCTGTCTCAAGAAAGTTGAAGTAAAAATGAAAAGCTAGATTAGGTGTGGAGGCTCATGCCTTTAACCCCAGCAGGCAGATCTCTGTGGGTCTGAGGCCAGCCTGGTCTACTTCGTGAGTTTCAGGCCAGCCAGAGCTACATACATAGCTTTCTAAAATTAAAAAAGAGAGAGGGAGAAACAAACCCATAACCCAGTAAGACAAAGAAATGAAGCCCCAGTGTGCTGATTTTCCAAAGGGGACACGTAAGGCTGGGAGGGGGCAAGGCCCTCGCCCAGAGGTACAATGCGCCCAGAGGCACACCGCGGGTAGTTGCCCTCAGAATCTGCACCCAGCTCTAGAGGGTTCTGCACTCACCACTAACTTCTGGCTCCCTGTTTGAGGCCACCTGTGGCCCCCAAGTCTGAGATTGCACCCAACCCCGCCCCTCACGGGCAGCCACTTGCCAGCAGGGCAGGCGTGTTAATGTCCACGGGTTCAATGACAGTGAACACCTTCCGGGCATGGCGCGCGGGGACCCAGGGGCGGTGCAGAGTGGCTTTGATGGAATAGCGGACGCTGCCGTGTTTTCCCTCGAAGGATGTCACCAGGGAGCTGGGGTGGCGAGAGTGGGGCTCAGGGGAGGAGACAGGCAAGCAAGTGGGGCTTCCCGAGAAGTTGGGAGTGAGGAGACCCGGACGCCCAGCCGGAGGCAGGCGACAGCAGGGCTTACATAGGCAGCTGGAAGCTGAAGGGGAACTCGTGGTGTCCGGCAGGCAGCGCGGCGGTGTCCCCCGAGTCTAGGGAGAGACGGGGCTCAGCGGACGCGGGCCCGGGTCCGTGCTCCGTGAGCCCTGCGGGGGTCCCAGCGTACCTGACGCGAGCAGCGTGGCGCTGTGGTTCACGACCTCCACGCGCTCGCTGTAACTCTGCGTGTAAGCCGTGCTGGAGCCCGCGCTCCGCGACTCCGTCCAGTGCGCGCGAGCGCGGCCCCGAGCGCGCAGCCTGAGCGCGCCCACGCGCGCCGCGCCCGCCAGCTCCAGCAGTACCCGGCCCGCCACGGCCTGGCCTCCGTGGAACACGGGCTCGGTGCCCGCGCGCGCCCCGTCCAGCTCTACCACGAACGCCTTCACCTTATCGAACAGCATCGTGCTGACGGTCGTGAACCCAAAAGCAGGCTGACTTGGTGCTCGAACCCGCGACAAAGAAGGGCGAGCGGCTTCGAGGCAGCGGGCTCGAGCTACGCACGCGCAGAGGCCGAGCAGCTCGACTGCGGCCGTTCCGGACCCCGGCCGCGCGGTTCTTATACCGCGGGGTGTGGGCGGTGCCTGAGGAGAAGGCCGCGCCTACCGGAAGAGGCTCTGTCAAAACGCCAGCGGGGGCGGGGCCTGAGCGAGACAGCCGCGCTCCCGAAAAGCTAATAGCGCGGAGAAGGAATGGCCTGAGGAGAAAGCCACGCCTCCCGGAAGAGAGTCCACCAATAGCACGAGGAGGCGGGGCCTGAAAAACCTGCCCCTGAGGAGAGCGCTAGGCCAAAGGCTTCTCGAAGGCCGTGGCCCGCGAGGAAGCCGCACCCCTATAGGGCACTATGCTAATTACAGGTGAGGGGTGTGGTCCGAGGGGAAAAGCCGCTCCTCCGGGAAAAGGCAGTAGCGCGGGAGGCGCGGCTTGGGAAAGCCTGGCCTACCGGAAAGAACTCCACCAACAGTAAGGCGGGGCGGGGCCTCGCGAGACTCGCCACAAAATAACTCTCCCCGGCCCGGCCGGTCTCGGAAACTCAGCTGGTCCGCCGCTTCAGGTCAAATAAGGAAACTGAGGCCCAGAAATGGGGGACCAGGTCTGCGCCACCCAGCATGACGACTGTCGCTGATTTTTTGTTTTGTTTTTGAGGTCGGTCCTCACGTAGCCCAGGCTTGCCTGGGACTGGAGATAGTCCTCCTGCCTCAACCTCCTGGAGGGCTTAGATGACAGGCATTAGTTAGGAAACAGGGCTCTGTTATTTTGGTTGTTTTGAGACAGGGTTTCACCGTGTACCCTTGGCTGGTCTAGCACTTACTTATGTAGACCAGGGTGGCCTGGAACTCATAGAGATGAGGCTGCCTGTGCCTCCCGAGTGCTGGGATTGAAGCTCAAATCTGGTTTTGAACCCACAACCTTTATTTTCTTTTGAGACCGTGTTCCACCCATCCCAGCGTGGCCTCCAATTCACTATGTACTCGAGCCTGACTTTGAACTCGCCATCCTCCTGCCCTAGTCTTCCAGAGCTAACCTGATGGGCGTTTGCCGCCGTGCCTGGTTGTTTCTTGTGCTTTGAGACAGGATCTCACACTGTAGCCCGGGCTGGCCTGGAACTCACGGCGATGGAACGCCCCTCTTAGGCACTGGATTGGCCGGCGCGGCCTCTGGGCGTAATCCTCGCTGCCCTCCGCAGAGCCGTCTGGGGCCTCCCGACTACGGGCCCATTGTTTCCGGCGGTGCGAGTTGGTGGGAGCAGGAAAGGACTGGTGTTTCCCGTGTTGGGCACCCCTGTTTAGCGAGGGGACCCCAGCAAGGGACAGCGAAGACGAGCCTCAGTTTCCACTTCCATAAGGGCTGAGACAACAGTCTCCCAGACAGCAGGGGATGGCCACGCATAGCCGGCGAACCCAGTAGCCGCCCTGGCATTTCGCGTCCAGGGCTGCAGGACCCGGGACTCAGTTTCCCCTGAGCGGCTGGGAGGATCCGGCCCAGCGTCTGCGGGACGCGGGCGGCCCCTGGCGGACATGCTATGCACTGCGGCTCGCTCGGCCCTTTCTCCTGAGCCCCGGACACAGGGACACCCGAGGCTGCAGCCCCCACACAGCCCCGAGCAGGCGGCGGCCTGGCAGGAAGAGCGGGAACGGGGCGCTCCGCCCTGTGTGAGCCCCCCACGAGCCTCCGGAGGCTCAGCGAGCGTCCTGCCCTCGGCGGCCCAGCGCAGCAAGCCGGCCATCGCGCTCCGCCCCGCGTCAGGGAAGTCCTCAGAAAGCCCGAGTCACCGGGAGAAGAAAGGTGCCGCGGGGCCCCTTCCTGCGGCCTCGGTTCCCGGACCTCTCAGCGCGGTGGAGGCAGGTGTGGCCCCTTCTTCTGCTCCGCCCATTTCACGGCGAGCATAGCCTGCTTTAGCTGAGTGAGCGAGGGGCGGCGAGCCAGAGGCCACCTCTGTCCCCAGCCACACACAGGGCTCTGGCGCTGGGTCCTCACAGGCGATGCCCCCTCCCCAGTCCCTACGGTCTCCCCCCAGCGGACATTTCCATCCTACACAAACACCATCAGGCACGCCCCACACCCCATGAAAAGACCCAGAGTAGCAGACACGGCAGAGTAAACTGAGGCACCGTTCTGGGTGCACAGATAAGAAGATCCTTTGAGAATTGGGATCCCCACCCCTGGAGGTCCTGAGTGGGAGACTCCTAGCCCAGCTGGGATTCCACAGACCCTGCATGGGGCCCAGAAGCCCTCACTTTAATTGGGGTGTCCCCTCTGTGTCCCTCTATGTCCAGATTGTCATAGGCCTGGAAGGGGGGCACAGTCCAAGCCGGAGGACTTCGCCTAAGATGGATGCGTGTCTCTGGGAAATCCCACCTCTGGGAGGCCTTACTTTTTTTTGTGACTGTCTACTGTAGCCCAGGCTACCCTCAAACGATGAACTGCTGGTCCTCCTCCCTCAAGCTCAGTGGTGTTGGGATGACAGCCGTGTTCAGCCACACCTACCGCTTGTTTCTCACCATGTAACTTTGGCTGGCCTTCAACTGCTGGCAATCCTCCTGCCTCAGCTTCCCGAGTGTCTACTGCAAAGGGTGCTCCATTTCTGCCAGCTTACCTGGCAGCAGGCAGGTCTCAGCTGCGTGGAGTCGCTGGACATGGTTGGTGCTCACGAGTGCCCCTCGAGCAGCCCCTGGCCCAGCAGCCGCTGCCCCCACCCCACAGGCAGCCTCCCGCAGCTCCAGCGTGAAGCTGCAGACGGAGCCCAGCTTCATGGCACTCTCGGCCAAGTCCCTGTACCACCGAGTTCCTGCTTCAGCGCTGTGCTTATTCAGACCAGGGTGGGGACAAAGCAGGCGACCTGGGGACCCACACCTGCGTTTTATACTCTCAAAAGGCCCGCGCCGCCTCGCAACACACAGCGCAGATCCTGCGCAGACCTTGAAACATGCAGAGTCTGAAGAACAATGTTGTCCTCCACACTTTCACCACCGAGGAGTCCCAGGTCACCTCCAGCCCTGTTTACTTCTGTCTCCCAAGCTGCCCAACCTCACTGTGTAGCTAAAGAACTCAGCAACATCCTCGCCTTTGCCTTCCAAGTGTTGGGATGAAAGGCATGTGCCACCGCAGCCTGCTTCTTCTGGTCCTGTTTGGATCCCAGTCTCGCTCCCAGTGGCCAGGGGCTACACTGGGCTAAGAGGGGACAGGATGAGGCCATGTTTTACAGGTCCTCATGGGCAGGCTCAAGAGGGAGGGAGTGTTTATTGAGCACCTACCATCTGTGTAGGTGTTGAGTTAGGCCACCTCCCTGAGACTGGCCCTGCCACGCCCCACAGCAGCAGGGGACCAGAACCAGGCAAGTGCCCATGGCCCTCCTCACAAGTTCTTGTGGCCCCAAGCTGGGCCTCTGGGAACCCTGCCACTGTCCACTGTCCCCCAAAGTCTTGGGGGCTGATGGCCTTATCAGGGGCAGCCAGGACCAAGGCTCCAGAGTTGGTCCTGACTGGCCACCTATCCCAGTCAGGCAAGCCAAAGGCTCGAGGGACCTCCACCACTCTGCTATTCTGTGGCCCTGGCTTCTCACCCCCTCCACATCTGCTCCCAGACCCTCCCATGTGCCCTCATGGTGACCTCAGGCCATCAGGGAAGTAGAATCTGGCCACTGTTTGGGAAGCCTGTCCGCCTCACACCCTGCTGTGGCTGCAGACAGGTGGCCCCCCTCTCTGAGCCTGCCTTCCCTGTGTCTTACTCTGGTCTGAAAGATCCCGAGGAAAAGTCATTGTATCAGTCCCTGTGCCCAACAGGGACTCACCTAACCCTATGCAGCAACCTCCCACCCTGTCCCCATCCACTCAGGAATCCTCAGGCTGGGGCACCCACCTCCTCTGCGATGCTCAAGCGCCCCTGCCATGGAAACAGAAAGTGAGTCGGTGACTCCTGGTTTACTTAGAAATGGTGAGGGCCCCAAGCCCTTGCCCTGAGGGCTTGGGACAGCCAAGGGGCACTGATCCCACGGTCCAGCCTCAGGAGAATGAGTTCAGTCCTCTTGGCTCAACTCCACCCAGCCGTGTAAATCCAGAGGTCTGGCAGTCCAGAATGTGGAGGAGCTAGCCGAGGCCACATGATGGCCAAGATTAAGCAGTCTGGTGACCAGCAGGCCGTCACCTGCAGTCTGACCCCATGGTGGACAGCCAGTGGCCTCCTGGGATCTGGGTGACTGGGGCCAGGTGCCCAGGCCCGGGCCAGGGCGGTGGCAGAGGGCATATGGCTTGTGCGATGAGACCAGGCAGGGCCTGCAGGGAGGCACCCAGGGCGTCCAGGCGGCTCTCCAGGGCAGCCAGGCGTGCCTCCAACTCCTCCTGCTGGGCCTGCAGCTCTGACACCACCTCATACGCAACGCTCTGTGCCTGCAGAGACGGAGAGACAGAGCGAGGGACTAAGGACTGAGGGCTAAGGGCAGTCAGGGCCACCAGTCTCTTCAAAAAACAGCTGGCCAGGTGTGTGACCAGCAGGGGGCGCCAGGGTGCGAGGCGCTGAGCAAATAACACAAATACTGGGCTAGAGGAGGTGTCATGCTCCTCCTTTGGGGACCCACACTTTTGCCCAGGCTATCCCTTACCTGTCCCTACTTGTTGAGAAAGCAGGGTGTGACATTTGGAGACATCCAATGTAGCCAGCCTTGAGATGGCTCAGAGGCCTCTCTGGTATTTTATTTTATTTATTTTTTTAAAGATGTATTTATTATGTATACAGTGTCCCACCTGAATGCATGCATGCTGGCCGGAAGAGGGCCAGATCTCATTACAGATGGTTGGGAGCCACCATGTGGTTGCCGGGAATTGAACTCAGGATCTTTGGAAGAGCAGCCAGTGCTAACCTCTGAGCCATCTCTCCAGCACTGGTATTTTCTTTTTATTTATTTATTAAGCTGTGGCACCACCACGTAACTTTGTCTTGCCTGGAATGCTCTATATAGACCAGGCTGGTCTCAAATTCATCAGTCTCTGCCTCCACAGTGCTGGGATTACAGCTGTGTGCCTCCAGACCTAGCTTGGCTGTATAAAATACTATTTTAATGTATTTACATGTATTTTTGAGACATAGTCTTCAGGCCATCCTACACAGCCATGTGAGTACTGGAATGATGTGAAATGAACCACTATGATCTTTGGCTAACATCCCTTAACTCTACAAACTGAGATAGGGGGATCAGGAGTTCTAAGTTGTCCTTGGCTACACAGTGAATTCCAGGCCAGACTGGGCTACAGGACACAGTCTCAAAAACAATGTAACATCTTCAGAGGATATTACTGGGTAGAATGGGACTGGTGGAGCCAGTGCCTAGAATCCTCCAGTGAGGGCCTGGGGGCCGTGGCTCAGGGGTGGAGCCCCTGCCTGAAATCCCCCAGTGAGGGGCTGTGGTGTGGTTCAGAGGTACGGCCCTGCCTAGGGTCCTGTATATGTATTCAAGGCTGGGTCTCTGCAGCCTAGGCTATTTTTGACCTCCTGTGTCAGCCTCTGGAGAAGCTAGAAGCTCCATTTGTGGTTCCATGCCGGAATATTCATCAGGAATGTAAACTGAAGAGCCAAGTTACTGATTTGGGTTTCCAGCCTCCTCTGACTGGACGTTATCTGTGTGTTCCTGGGGCCTCAGGTCCTCCCCTCCTGTCCTGCACAATGCTCACCTTGGCCAGGTCAGCCAGTGTGTTGGCCTGATCATTCACCTTCCCTTGTTCAATCTTCACACTCCGGAGCCTGGGAGGGGAGGGATGGACAGGGGCAGGTCAGGCTCCAGAAGGCCACAGGGCTGAGGGTAGGACACAATCTGGCCCAGATCAGCCCATTCCCAAGAACCTGGCCACAGGCCCACCCATAGGACAGACATTCTCTGCTCACTAGAGACACGCCTGTGGCATGCCCCTCACATGAGCACTATGCACCCCCAGACTTCCAGTCACCCCAAGACTTACTTCTGAGCCCTGGCAGGAACCGGCAGAGCAGAGGAAAAGAAAGAGAAAGAAAAAGTACAATGCAATTTTAATCTCATGTAGCAATGTGCTGAAGTGCCCACCAGCACCCATCACCAGTGCCCCCCCATGACCGCCCAGGACTTTGCAGGGGCCCATGCTCTGCTGGAAATCGCTGCCGCTATGGGCAGGGATCTGGTCTCATAAGGTGAGAGACCAGCCCCTAGGCCACCTGTGTCCCAGCACCCAGGGCCTTCCAGGCAGTCCTGGCTGGCTGCCCATCACTGCCTTTGGACCCACAGCCAGCGAGTGAGTGGCAGGTGCCAGGTACTTTTCCTCCATGGGAGGCTTGCTTAGAAAAACAGCCTGACGTGAAGACCGCGGTGCCTGCCATGGTGTCAGCGAACGGCCAGGACTTGAACCTGATTAAACGTGGTGCCCCTGACCCCGGGAGGGCTGTTGCCCACAGAGAGGCTGCCCTGGTGGGTTCCTGCAGCTCCTCCCCCTCCCAGGCTGTGGCCTGCTTCCTAAGTTCCAGCACTCTAGCCCTGCCACGCTCTGAGTGTCACAGCACCACAGGCAAAAAATAAAAAAAGACAGCATGGCAGACAGACATGTTTTACACACCCAGCATTGGGAGCCCCGCAAGGACCAAGGGCGGCCACCTCTCACACCAAGGACCACCAGGACTGGAGACATTCAGACTCCTCCACTCCCACCCCCAAATCAGATGTGCCTCTGTGTGTTTTCCCCAGGACTATTTCTTTTTTTGGGTTTTATTTATTTGGTTCCTGGAGGCACTAGTTCCATTGTGGGGGCTCTTTACCTGCCCCAGCTTGTGATGCCTCCCCCCACCTCCCTGCCTCAGCCTGGGCTCTGCACCCTCCTTCATACAGCTAACCCTGGGACTCCTGCTTGTGCCTCTTGGCCTCTCTAGGTCACAATCCAAACTTGTTTAACCTCAGTGAGAGGTGGAGGGTCTAGGGAGGGGTGATGGAGGGGCCTACATCAGCCCGCCATCTGCGGCTCCCTGGGAGCCCGGTGTGCAGGAAGGGAGCTGCGAAGGCGCTGGACTTACTGATGGATGGCCTGAAGGAACTTACGCTGGTGTTTCCGTACCCGGCCCTTGTCTGGCTTCTTCACTAGCCTGGTGTGTTTGTAGATGAGCCACGTCTCCCTGAGAACGTTTGCAGCGGCGTTTTTGACCTAGGGATCAAAAAAGAACAGTTCCTTAGGGTCATTATCAGATGACCTGAAACTTCTGCCACTTTCTAGAAACCTCTGGAAATCCAAGGACTACCTGTTTAGGAGTCACAGCACTGTGAGCTCACAGTGTGTCTGCACACTCAGAGCTATGCAGCCTGGGTACAGAACAGTCAAATACTGAAAATGAAACTTTTCCAAATAGGGCTGCATGCAGGGTGCACGCCTGTAATCCTAGCACTCAGGGAGGCAGAGGCAAGAGGATCTTTGTGAGTTCAAGCACAAAGCAAGTCCAGGACAGTCATTTCTGTTTCTACAAACAGAAATCTTGTCTTGCAAAACCAAAAAAGAACAAAGAAACAAAAAAAGAAAAAAATTGCAACTTTGCACATACATACAGCAGTGGTTCTCAACAAGTGGGGTGCGGCCTCTCTGGGGGTCAAAGGACCTTTCCCCGGGGCCATCTAAGACCACCATGAAAAACACAGACATTTAAGTTACTATTCATAACAATAGCAAAATTACAGTTAACAAACACAAATTTATAGTTGGGGTCACCACAACATGAGGAACTACATTAAAGAGTGAGAAACGGAAAGTTGAGGAGCACTGTTTTACAGGGTTTTATGTATGTAACCAAGACTAGCTCCAAACTCACTAGGTAGCTGAGGCTGGCCTTGATCTCCTGCCTCTGGCTCGAGTGCCAGGATGACAGGTATGCAAACACTGCCGACTGAGCCATTCACTCATTTTATACACGGGGAAACTGAAGCACAGAAAGGGCAGTGTGCAAATGCCAAAGAGTTGGGTGCAGTGGCGCACACCCGTGATCCCAGCACTCTGGGAGGCAGAGGCAGGCGGATTTCTGTGAGTTAGAGGCCAGCCCAGGACAGCCAGGGCTACACAGAGAAACCCTGTCTCAAAAACAAACAACAAAACAAAACCAACCAACCAAGTAAACAAACAAAAACCGCAACCAAACAAAATGGTGAAGTGTTTGTGGTGTGCACTTAGTGGCTAGGTCCAGAGATGGGAGCACTGCCCCTCTGAGAGCTGAGGGCACGTGGACACTGCGCTGAGCCTGCGCTGCTGGGGGACCCTGCAGGCTGGCTGGGGCCTCACCCGCTTGGTGAGCTGTGTGTCCATCATGAAGTTGTGCACGTGTTTCTCCGCCTTGGTGAGCTCCAACTTCCTGGCCACAACGGCCACCACAAGCGCGGTGCAGCCTGCTCCCTGTGAGGGGACACAGGTCAGAGCCCAGCACGGGGCACTCCTCTTCCAGGCAGCCCTCCCCATGCCCTGGCCCACTGCCACAGTGGGAGAGACGGAGGGGACTTCGCTACAGCCTAACAGGATGCCTCCAACACCCAAAGGTGCCAGCAGGTTGGGGAAGGAGTTGGCAGGTGCTGAGCCCAGGCACAGTGGGCACAGAGTGCAGATAAGCCTGTCTCGATTCTGGTCAGGATAGGGCCTTTAAGGACGCAGAAGCCTCTTTTTGAGAAAAGCCATTTGACAAGGTCAAAGCAACTTGCTGGAAAATTCTGGAGGGAATGCTACAGTCAGGACAAATAGCCTGTGCATGGGGCATGGAGGTGGGCTGTCATCCATGCAGAGGCACAGAGGAATGCGAGCAGCTGTGGGTCTCCCAGAGCTGCCCCCCAAAAAGCCAGGTCGGGAAGCCTCAGATTCAAGGAGAAAATGATGGCTCCTGGAAATGAGAAAGCCAAAAGTGTGACTGTCTGTGCACAGAAAGGGGCATTGGGTGATAGGAGAGGGTAGAGAGGTGGAAGCAAAAGCCAGGCAGGTGCAGTGCCAACAGTCCCAGCAATTCAGTAGGCAGAAGCAGAATTGCTGGAGTTCAGGGGTTTGAGGACTGCCTGGATCATAGTTAGATTGTCAAACTAATAGCTAACTAACTAAATAAATGAATGGGGGCATGGCTCAAGGGTGGGGCTCCTGCTAGAATCCTCCAGTGAGGGCCTGGGGCTTGGCTCAAGCTGCTGGTTAGAATTTGCTGGAAGGACTGATAATTCTAAAGCTGTGTCCATTAAGGAACTATCACTAACCACAGAAGTTTCTGGAAGGGACCTGGACCATTAGGGAATGTAGTTTTGTATTCCCTCCAGGCCTTTCTGTGCTGGAAGGCTTCACCCTGGGGCTCCAGGAGAGTGGGCCAGGGCCCCACCTTATTGCTCTCTTTCTCCTAGGTGGAACTTGGCCAGATAACTTAGCCAAGATGCCATGAAGTCTTTTAGGGAGAAAGGTATGTGTGGGCTGGGCTTGGCCAGAGCAGACTGAGGTCTGTGTGATGGAAACTTTTCCTTTAGTTTCATACTGTTTTGAGATAACATTTCATATGGTAGCCCAAACTGGCCTGGAAGCTGCCACCTCCTGTCTCAGCTTCCTGAATTCTGGGATGATAGGCGTGTGCTATCAGCCTGACTGCTGATCCTAGTTCTGCAACAATACAGCTTTGCCTCAACAGGAATGGTGGTCTGGCTTCCAGAACGGGCAGTGGCTTAGAAGCTGTTGCCTGGCCTCTGGTGGCAGCAGCATGTCTTTAATCCCAGCACCTGGAGGCAGGGGCAGGAGAATCTCTGACTTTAGGGCCAGCCAGGGCGACATAGTGACATCCCTGTCTCAAAAAACCAAACAAAAGACGAGAAAACTGTTGCTTCAAGCAGGGGAAAAGGAATTTGCTGTCCCAAGTGGACCACACCTACCGAGGCTGAGAGAGAACAGGCTTTTTCTGCCCGGCTTCTTGAGCCACTACAGACCTTTAGAGGTGCAGAGCTACTCGGGCTCCCTGCAATCAGATGTGGGGTCAGCTGGGGCCTCTAGGCATGGGTGTTGTCTCACTGGACAACACTGGCAACATTAGAACAAGCCAACGGGTGGGGTCCCAGTCTGCAGGCCGTGCAGCAGCTTGCACACTCACCATAATGCCAGTGAGCAAACACACGCCCTTCCCACAGTAGGTGTGCGGCACCATGTCCCCATAGCCGATGGACAAGAAGGTGATGGAGATGAGCCACATGGCCCCCAGGAAGTTGCTGGTCACTTCCTGCTTGTCATGGTACCTGGTGTTGGGGGGATAGACAGGGTTGGGTCATTCCACGCTGCCCTCATCACCTTTGCTCATCACAACCTTAGGGATGGGGACAGGACTTTTCCAAGAATGTGGAGGGCCTGGGGGGTAGGGAGTGATGAAGGGCCTGGTGTAGGCTGGGATGGGGGTACCATGCCCTCCCCCATGTTCTTCAGCATCTCCCCTAACACCCATGCTATAACCCCTATGACAGTACCAAGGATGGCGCAAAGGCAGAGCCACATAGGTAAGACAAGCATGGAGGGTAGACACTAGGAAGAACTTCCCATACCATGGCCATCGAGGCCTGAGGAAATAGGGCTGGGGGAAACAGAAGGCCAGCGGTGGCTGTGATGTAAGGAGAGTGGAGGGGTGCTAAAGAGGTGGGATGAGGGGCACAGAGGGACATGCTGTCCCTAGCCTGAGGCCTTGGGAGAGGGGAGGGCACTGGATAGCAGAGCTGGATTTTGGTTTCTGCAGGACAGGCAGCCTGAGGCCTCACTTACTAGAGCTGTGGGGTCTGGGCACCCCGATCGGGGCCAGGACTGATGGGGAGTCCCAGGCAATGGGGAGGGCTCTTAACCACAATCCCTAACTTTCCAGAGATGTTTCTGTACTTAGTTTTGATGTTTTTTTTGTTTTGTTTTGTTTTGTTTTTTTGAGGCTGGGCATCACGTACCCCAGACTAGAATCAAGCTTGCTGTGTAGTCAAGGATACTCACCCTGCCTCCACCTCCCTAGTGCATGGCGTCACCCCCATGCCAGAATGCATGGGTACTTTGGAGTGACCAGGTGCAGGGATGGGTACATGCGGGCATAGGGCTGTGGGGTCGCAGCAAGGCAAGGTGGCAAACAGCAGTGGCCTGGTATTTAAGACAGGCTGGATGATCCCTTTACTGGGCTCCTAGCTCACAGGGGTAGTGCAAGGAGGGCCCTGAAGTCCCTGCTCTGACCAGTGGGTTGGGCTACAAGAGTAGCAGTGGGTACACGAGGTTCCTGAGGGCCAGCCTGGCCCCTAGGAGACAGAAAGATGAGAGAACGGGTCTCCCACCATGACCTTTCCGGACTAGGCACAGGGCAGATGGACCTCATAGTCACTAAGACATTCCTGTACCAATGAGGCCCAGCTGGACCTGTCTCCGATCAGTCAGGCCGGGGACCCCATGCAAGTCCCATGATCCTTGAGGACCTTAGACTCCCGCTCTGGGGTATCGGGGGGAGGGAGGATGACAACATTCCCTTCCTCACTCCACACCCCCAGGCAGGCCATGGGTGACCTGACACTCCTGGTTCCCAGAGCTGACAAAAATTCTGGACTCTGGATTTCCCTTCCTCCCAGCCAGGCCCATCCTGGTGGCCAGCTCCCCTCCCTCACAGCTAATCTTAAATTCTTGGCTGGTGGGACAGCAGGAGTAGGAAGCTGGGTGGCTGGGTCACGAGGGTTGGGGACGGAGGGGCTGGAGGCAGCTCTGATGAGCGTAGACTCACTTGCTGGCCCTAGGGTCCGGAAGGCCAGAGAGAGGGAGGGAAAGCAAGCATTAAACTTGAGTCTGTACTCAGTGGCCCCAGCCCTGAGCTCTACCCCAGCTTCCCAGAAATAAGAGAGCAGGCTATCAGTGAAGGGGCCAGGCCGGAGGGCAGCTCTGAGCCTGTGACCCCTTCTTCTGGGCTAATGTCAGAGGCCAGTGTGGGAGGCCTGGAGAAGGCTAAGGACTGAGCAATGGGCCTCCCAAGAGACAATGGAGACTGAGGACACGGGCAGGGATGGCCCAGCGCCCACCCAGAGGGGCCGAGGCCCATCCTGCAGGCGCCTGCAGGGTCATGGGAGGGCTGTCTAGCAGTGAATGGAGGGAGGTGGGGACCTGGGTCTGGGCTCCCGGCCAGTCACCTCTCGCACACACGCACTGTCCAGGCAGCGACTATCCAGGAGGAGATGCTGAAGACCAAGAGGACGGTGCCGGGGCAGATGGTCATGAGCGTCTTGGTGACAAAGCGCGTGTTGAAGGTCACGCGGTTGAGGGCCCCGATGCTGCGGCTGGATGCGTCGGTGAAGATACGGCTGTGCAGGAGCATCACGCGAGCCAGCAGGTAGAGGCGCAGGAACATGGGGATGGACAGAAGCACGTCCAGGTCTGCCTCGGCCGCTGACGGAGCCAGTGAGAAGGCCAGCCGTGCCGTCCACGTGAAGCGGTAGTGGCCGGGCACAGGGTGGATGGCACACACGGCCAGCTCCAGCGAGATCAGGGACATGCGCTCCCACGTCATGGCGATGCGCCAGTCATCTGCACCATTGTCCACCAGGAACAGCTGTGGGTGGAGGGGTGGCTCCCTGAGCACAGTCAGTCCACAGTGTGAACCCTGCCCGGGCCTCAGCCCATCTGGCTCGGGATTTTGGACAAGGATTATTTTTGTTTGTGCATTTTTGAGAGAGGATCTCATGTAGCCCAGGCTGGCCCTGACTCCTATGTACTCAAGGATGACCCTGAAGTCCTGCGCCCGGAGATCTGTGGTCTGACCCTGTCTCATGATGCAGCGGCGATGGCAGTCCCTAGGCAGCTTTCCTGCCATCGGGAGGGGAGCCGTCTCACACTCTGTAAGGTGATACCTCCTCCACGGCCCATGTGCCAACCAGTGACCTCATCACTGTTAGCTCTCAGTCTGACCCCCAGCCCTGCAGCCCAGAATCTGTTCGTCTTAGCAACATTTCCATTCTGGAACTTCTCAGCAATGCAGAGCCATGTGGCTTTGGGCCTCCCTCAGCCTCCATCCCTCGACCTTGGGTCAGAACACTGTGGTCAGAGCAACTAGCCCCCACCCAGTATCAAGGGGCTGACTGGAAGAGAAATCAGGTTTTAGCTGGGCACCAGCTTTTATCCCGCCCCAGGAGATGGTGACAAGATCAGTAGTTTCCAGCCTGTACTACCTGAGACCCTGTCTCAAACACAAACATACATACACACGGGATCCTGGAAAGCAGACAAGGGGTCGGGACATTGGGAGGGTTGGAGTGGACATTATCTCAGAGGCTCTGCCCAGTTTTGGGTCACACCTCAGCAGTGGTGACTACCAACCTGGATCTCACGGGCGTGGTAGAGGACAACAAGGCCAAGCAAGATGACAGTGGACAGGCTGATGAGGCATTTCAGGGCAAAAGAGTACAGTGACTCCTGCACACAGAGAGGGGGCGCTGTAGGTTCCTGGCATTGCCACCCAGACACCAGCTGAGTGAGGACAATCGCTGCCCAAGCAGGGTCTGTCCCTGTGGCTCCCCGACTCCAGCTCCTTGGACTCACATGCAGGCAATCTGGCTACGTGTGGCCAGAAAATGTCCCTGTGTCACACACCCCTGCGGCTCTTGGCAACTCTGTGCTGCATGCAGCCCCCTCCCACATGCCCCTCCTGCGTCCCTCACCCTTGCTCCCGAGGCCCAATTGAGGCCCCAAACTCAGGCTGATCAGACACACCTTCGTGTATACACCCCAGGACAGCTCTGTTTCTGTCACCATGACGACAATCCCAAACATGCCAAAGATGAGTGCATAGTCACTGAGCCGTTTACGCTTCTCAAAGAGGGCCCTTCGGTGGCCCAGGCGGTGGCTGACTGTGGAAGGCTTCCCAGAGCCGGGCCTGGCCTCCTCTTCCTCTTCTTCTTCCTGTTCCTGGGGGTGGCCCCTGGAGCCACCTGGTGACAGCCGGGCAGGCTGAACCTTGGCCACCATCTGCAGGCCTGGGACTTGGGCGAGCTGCAGGGGACGGTCTGCCTCGGGGTCCACAGGCTCCCAGCCCAGGAATCCAGGCCCACTGCCCAGAGGCCACCCCACACTGCCATTGTGGCTGCGGCTACTCATGGCCTCCTGTCTCCCTGGGCTGGTCTTGTGGCAGGCCTGTGGGAGCCCAGCATGGCTCAGCAGCGGGGCTCCCAAACAGACCTGTGGAAACAGAAAAGAGTGAACCTCAACCATGGCCATTCCAGAACATACCAAGGCTCCGGAGAATCCTGAAGGCATTGCTTGTGTGGAAAGGGGTTTTCCAGCTGCAAGCCAGCACCATCTCTGATGTCATGGACACGGGCATGCCGTGAAACTATGCCCCCTTCCCCTCAAACTGCTGTAGTGGAAGGTGCTGAGATGATCTGTGTGTCCGCAGGGCCCGCTGCACACCATGCACCACGCTGCATGGATGAAGAGGCAATTTTGAGCTGTGACTCAGCTCCCCAACACACGTGCTAAGCACAGCCCGGGAGCTTCCATGTTCGCTCCCCTGAGACAGTGTCCTCCTAGGCAAGCTGCACTGGCACAGGGAAGCCACCTCAGGGGCCAGTCCTAGACTCATCTCCAGTTAAAAGGATTGTCTGTGGTCCAGGCACAAAGGGAAGTCCTGTTCCCGTCTTATAAAGCTGACAGAGGTTGGCAGTCGGCTTCATTTTCAGCCGGCACTGTGTTAGAGCAGGGACTAATGAATGCCCCCAGGAAGTGGCACAGGCTGCCCCACAGCTGTGAGAGGGAACCAGCCTGGCCCTGACCCTAAGGGCCTGTGAGCCGGGGACACCGGCTGGCAACTAACCAATGCCTCTCTTCACCTGGCCTGGGATACCAGCTCAGCCCACTTTCTCTGGTCCTCTGTGATTTTATATATTTATTTTAGAGGCAGGTTCTCAATCTATAGCCCTTGTTGGCCTTGAGCTTATGTCACATACCACGTGCTGGGATGACAGCTGTGAGTCACCGTGCCAGGTGTGGTAATACAGACCTATCATTAAGTGAGTGGGGAGGCTGAGGCAGGACATAGTGAATTTCAAGACCAGCCTGTACTACAGAGTTTGAGGCCAACTGGGCTACATGAGACCCTGCCTCAAAATAAAATAATAAAATAAAATAAAACAGGATCAATAGGTGTCCCCTTGGTGCGAGTCTCCAGGAGGGACTCGCCTGCCCACACCCCTTCACAGGACCACAGTGAGAACAGCCCATGAACCTCACAGGACACTAGACCCTGTACGGTGGTCATGCCAGCAGCCAGAGGGCAGATGAGGCGGAGGAAGGCCCGGGACTTCTCAACAAACTCACTGGCTCCTTAAGGTGACTGGCTCTGCTTGCCCATTCCCCAGCGGCCGCCAGGGAGCTTGCCGGGCCGGACTGGCCGCCCAGGCGCTATCTCTGAGTACCGTGACCCCGGCTCAGGGTGGCCGGCGAGCGCGCACTCATGTCACCGGCTGTGCTACATCCACCCTGGTGCTCGGACTTTGAGAACTCAAGCGTCTCCCACTCGCAACCTGCCCTCACCGGGGCAGTCGCGCACCCACTCTTCTGTGTCCCTGACCCTGACCCTGTGACGACACCATCCCCAGCCGTATGGCCCAGGAACTCGCAATTACCGGCCTCCCGCTTCCTCACGCCAGTACCTGCGGGCGACGGCGGGGACCTGGGACCCGCGTGCCAGCGCGTCCCCGCCGCGGCCGGTCAGGGAGGGGGGCAGCACCGCCCCGGAGGAGCGACGTCTCGGATTGGCTGGCCGCGCTAGGCCCCGCCCCTATGACCCCCGCAGGCCCCGCCCAAACTTAAAGCTCCTTCCTGGGTGCTCTGCAAGGATGGGAGCCTGCGAGATAGATGGACGGTTGTGCACGCGCGGCCAGCTGTTGCAGAGTCCTGCAGCTGAGGACCTCATCTCTGGGGACAGACAAACTCACCACAGGAATCCCTCAGTCCTGAACCGCAGCTGCCTTGCGGGCAGGAAGAGCTCCAGGGAGGTGGAGTCATCAGGGCTGGGGAGCCCCCCAACACGTGCTGCCCCCCCCTTCACGCAGGCAGCCCTACAGGGCTCGCTCATGCAAGTTTTTATTTTGAATCAGGGTCTCATGTAGCTAGGTTGGGCTCAAACTCACTGTAAAGCGCAGGTGGCCCTAGAACTTACTAGGTAGCCCTTGAACTGGGTTGTGACGGAGGATGACCTTGAACTCCTGTTCCTTCTCTTTCCACCTCCCAAGCATTGGGACAGGCTTGGGCCACTCTTCCCAACTCATACAAAGTTTTTATGGTCTTGTATTTCTGTTTGTTTGTTTGTTTTTGTTTTTGTTTTTTTTACAGGGTCCCACTCTGTAGCCAAGGCTGATCTCCAATTTATTCACTGAAATCCTCCTGCCTCAGCCTTCTCCCTGGGGGTGCTGGAGTGACAGGTATCTCCTAAGACATCTGGGGGCCCTATTCTTCCCCCCTTTCCCCAAAGTCATACCATCACTGAAAAGTTGGGGCGACTGTCCAGATGTGTGTGCAGCCCTGGGTCCTCCCAGGTGTAGCCCCCCCAGGTCCTATCTGGTTCCTTCCGGGCCTGCTGTCTCTGTGCAGCTCAGAGCAGGGGAAGTGGCCTGGGACCTGACGACAGTACTGAGCCCCAGCTGAGCCCCCAACACAGTGACAGTCCAGGCTAGAACTCACTATGTAGCTGAGAATGACCTTGAACTGTTCCTCCCGTCTCTACCTCTTGGGTCCTTGCCAGGGAAGCCCTCTACCAGCTAAGCTTTAAGCACTGAGCCACCTGACACACCCCTCTTCCACAGCTCCCAGGGATGATGGACACACCCCTGCTTGTCACCCAGATTGGGCTGCTCACTGCCCTAGAGAAGACTTCCTCAGGGGTCTCTGTCTCACCATATACCCCCTTGGTGCCCATGGCCACAATCAGTCCAACAAAGGAATTTACAGCCTCCACAACCACTTCTGCCTCGGAGATACACCCCTTTCCCTCCTCGGGGCCACCTTGCCTTGAAGAAGCCCCTCAAGGAGGTATCCTAGCAACCAGCTGGGATGGGCCTGAGGCCTGCAGGAACCTCAGCTCTGGGGACCTATGATGCTGGTAGCAGGGAATGAACAGACTCAAATGCAAACTGGCTGGCTGCACCTTCATCCTAGGCCAGGCTCAGGGGGACATGGGGACAGGAAGGGAGTGGAGGAGCCACAGCTGCACCTAAGATGCCACTGGACTCCTGGAAACAGCCTTGCAAACCTGTCTTCTGGAGATTGCTGGACAGAAGGCCTGAGGGCTGAGCTACCAGCCCTGGGCAGTGACTGCTGGACCCTGGGGAATCCTTTTGGGGCTGGAGGCACCCAGAGAATGGGGCTGAAGCAGGGGTGGCCTGGTCACACACTCTCCTCTTCTCTTCACTGCTCCCAGGAAGCCACTGCTCAAACTCTGACATCAGCTAGGCATGGTGGCATGTGTCATCCCCGTACTTGAGAGGTGCAGACCAGAGGACCAGAAGGCATGACCAGCCTTTCCTACATATATAGCAAGCTAGCCTGGGCTACAGCCCTGTCTCAAAGTGAACAACAAACAGAAAACTCAAGAGGGAGTTGGTCACAGCTGTGTGTGCAAAGGCCCTGGGGCAGGAGGAGAGAAGGAAGTCATGGGACAAGTTGGGGTGCACATCTTGGGGACTAGCTCTGGGCTACCTGGGGTTCAGAGGTCTTGGACTCACCCATCCTGTATGCAGAGCTTATATTCTCAGGGGTAACAGAGGCCCCCAAAAAGACAGACCTCAAGTAGGAGAGACACAGCCCCAGTCCTGGATCTACAGGAAGTTAGCCTCCCAGTAAGAAACAAGGTGTCACCATCAGGCTCCTGGAGACCTAAGCCATTCACCTTCAGCCAGCAGTGCCTCTCTTTGTCAGCCTTCACCATGTGATCTCTGTGAACAGGCCCTCCACCCCTGCTGAGAGGGCAGCACGGGGCACTGTGTCCAGCCATGGGTGCTGTTCTTACTACACTGTGACTATTGCCCAGGCCTTTTCCCTTAAGCTTCAGGAGTTTTTTGCTCTTGTTGTTAAAAGTTTTAAATTTTTGATATTTTGTTTTCCCCTTTAAAATTTTTTTTCTTCTTTTCTTGTTTCAAGGCAGGGTCTCATGTAGCCCAGGTTACACTCAAAATCACGATGTGGCCAAAGATATCCTTGAACTTTAGCTCTTCCTGGTTCCGTATTCCACATGCTGAGTTTTTGCAGTGCTGGAGGTGGAAGCCAGGGTTTGGTGTGAGCAAATCCTCTACCAGGTGTGCGGTAGCCCCCAGCAATTTCAAAATACTTAGTTGAGAGGAAAGTTGCAGCTGCAACTTGATTTCCAGGTGATCCAACCCCCGCTTCTGGCTTCCACGGTCAGCGGTGCACACGGTGTACAGACATGCACACAAGCACTCATGCACGTAACAAAGGAAACGCTTCCTCCGTGTTCTTACAGGTAGGGCTGGCAGGGTGGCTAGGTAAGAGTAGCCGCTGCTGTGGCGGAGGCCCGGGCCCCAGCACCCACATCATGAGGCTCACCGCCCACACTCAAATGCAGCCACACACTGACGCCCTCACAGACACCACTTTTTACAAAATAAAAATTTAGGGCATGGTGGTGGTCCACGCCTTTAATCCCAGCACTCGGGAGGCAGAGGCAGGGGCAGGTGGATCTCTGAGTTCAAGGCCAACCAGCCTGGTCTACAAAGTGAGTTCCAGGACAGCCAGGATTACACAGAGAAACCCTGTCTCAAAAAAATCAAAATCTTTATTAAAATTTTTAATTAAATCTAAGTCTCCACGTGTGTTTCGCCTATAGCGACAGGGTTTCAAGTCACCCTGGTCTCAAACTCACCACGGGTCGGTGCTGGCTGAGCATTCTCTGTCCACCAGGGACTTGAGGCCAGCAGGACAGCCTGGCATCCTGGCTTCATTTATTTATTGTTCATTTATTCATCATCTGGTGTGTGTCTGTGTCTGTGTGTGTGTGTGTCTGTCTGTGGTGACCCTGAGCAGACCAGAGGGCGTCAAGTGTCTGTGGATTACTCTTGGATTTATTCTGTGTTCTGCCTGCATGCGCACCTGCACACCGGAAGAGGGCACTAGATCTCATAGATGGCTGTGAGCCACCGTGTGGTTGCTGGGAACTAAACTCAGGCCCTCTGGAAGAACAGCCAGCGCTCTTAACCTCTGAGCCGGCTCTCCAGATTTATTAATCTCCGGATTTATTCTCTTGAGATAGGGCCTATCACGGAGCCTGGAGCTGGGCTGGCAGTCGTCCAGCCCTGCCATCCCCCTGCCTCCACTCTGTACAACATTGAGGTTACAGTCATGGCCACACCCTTCTCTTCCTGTGTGAGCTGCGGATCTCCACTCAGGTCCTCAGGCTTGTACAGGGTTCGGCTGAGCTGCCACCCTGCCCTCCCTCACCTGAGACACTGCCCTGTCCTTCTGAACCACAGACCGAAGCTGTTGTCCCTAGACTTCTGAGCCACAGCAGGGGCCTGCTGTTTCACTGTTTCATTGCTGTTTTTTGAGACAAAGTATTGCTCTGTAGCCCAGGCTGCACCCCCCCCCCCAAATCCTCCTGACTCCACCTCGCAAGTCCTGGGAAGAAAGCCCCAAACCCAAGCCTGGCAGTCATCAACCCAGAGGTGAGCAGGGCTAGGGTACTCACCCTGGGCTGCAAGGGGCTCTGGAGACCAGCCTGAGGCCCACGTTCTTTAGTCCCTCAAAGTTGCCCTCGCAGGGACAGCTCTGCTGTGGCTTTTTCCTTCCAGGCACCTGTAAGGATCAGACATGGAGAGCAGCAGACTTTGCTTTGCTTTTGGTTTCTGAGACAGGGTCTTTGTAGCCCTGGCTGTCCTGGAATGCCTCTCTAGACCAGGCTGGCCTCGAGCTCACTGAGCAGCCCCTATCTCTGCCTCCCTGGTGCTGGGATTAACGGCCACCCAGTGAAGGTCTATGGACTGCAGTGTTCTTTAAGGTTAGTGGCTTTAGCGACTGAGCCCAGCATTTGAGGCAGGAGGATCTCAGGGTACAGAGCAGCCTGAGCTTCTCAGCAAGAGATTGTCTTTTAAAAGCCAATGAAACAAACAAACAAACAAATCAAACCAACCAAACAAGTTGGACAAGGTGGCCCCGGCTTTCAGTCCCAGTGCTTGGGAGGCAGAGGAAGGCCGACCTGGATTCAAAGCCAGCCAGCGCTGTGGAGGGACACTTTCTCCCAAAATACAATGAAGTACTTCATTTGATAATGCCCCTCAAGCTACCCAGGCCACCCACACCTCAGTCCTGCTCACTGCTGCTCCTCTGCTCCTGCTGCTGTGAACTTGAACCTGACACTGCTTTCCCAGGACCTGGGCAAGGGGCAGTGTGTGTGTGTGTGTGTGTGTGTGTGTGTGTGTGTGTGGTGTGTGTGTGTGTGGTGTGTGTGGGCTCTGGTTTCAGTTTCTTGGCCATCAGTGGCTATGGAGGGCAGGGCTGCCAAGGTCACTCTGCTCGCCTCCACCAGACACCTGCCCCTTGGGCAGCCTTGGTGAGAGACAAGATCTGGGGACTGGGCTTGGCTCTGCCGTGGTCCTGAAGTGAGTCCTGGGGACCCTAGGTCAATCCCTCTAGTTCCTGGGCTTCGGGTTTGAGGGCTGTCACACTCCACGTTTCAGGATGAATCGAAAAGCACAGATAGGACCCCACCCCCGAAAAGCTGGGTTCGGGACTGAGTGCTCTGGCCCCTGCCTTCTTATGTGACCTTGGATGAGTACTCCCCTCTCTGGACCTCCCAGGTACCCAACACAGGGGGTGGCCACAGAGAAAGCCACAGAGAGGGGAAGCCTGAAGGTCTGGGAGGTCAGCTCTGAGGCTCCTATCCGCTGCCACTGGGGAGGGGGAATCCCCGCTAAACGTGCTGACCAATACCCCAAAGCCCGAGGACGAGGCCCTGGAGGGTCGTGAGGAGGAATGCCACCCTGGGTGACAGTCCCCAGGTCACCAGCCTCACCTGGAGCGGAGCCCCTTTCTCCCAGGGACGCGGGGTTCGTTCTGGGACAGCTCCGTTTGTCTGAGGAAAATGAAGGGCCACCCCGTGGTTCCCGCAGGTCTCCCAAGCAGCGGTAGACTTGGGGAAGCCCGGCACGGAGACAGCCCCACCTCATTGCCCTGTCATCCCGCTCTCCCCCTCCTGTCCGTACACTCACCGGCAGTCTCCGGTCGCAGCTGGGGAGCCCTTTCGTCCCGGCCCGAGAGCGAAACCAAGTGAACCAGCATCCGGCAAGGGCGTGGGAACTGAGGTGCGCGCGCCGCCGCAGCGCGGCCCCCCGCCCGCGGCCCGCTGGGGAGGGTCGGGGGACCCTCCGCGGCTCCCAGCGCGCTCCCGCCGAGCTGAGCCCGGAGACGCTCCAAGGGATGGGGCGGCCCTCGGTGGCCGCTGGCTTTACGCAAGCAGTTTGTAGATGGGGAAACTGAGGCTGCGGCAGGGACGGGAAATCCCGGCTCCTCACTCCAGTCAGGCGCAGCAGCGGTCGCTTGCCCCTCGGGACTGCGTTCTAGCAGAAGCTGAGCCACGGGCAGGGGAGGGTCGAGGGGAGCTAAGCCCAGAGGCTCCTGCAGCTGGTGACGTGGCCCAGGCTGGAAGGTCCCAGTTAGGAGTGTGTGTGTGTGTGTGTGTGTGTGTGTGTGTGTGTGTGTGTGTGTGAGGGGGTGGTCTAAGTGACCAGAGAGGCAGGCGGAGAAAACTTCTCTGTCCCCGCGTCTGGCTGCCAGGCGCCGCCCACGCAGTCGGGGTCCCCCCTGCGCCCCTAACGGCGGATGTCGGGGTGGCCGCAGCGTGAAGGTCAAACCACCCAGCCAGAACAACGAGCCTCCTGGGGTCTGGAGTGCTAAGGCGGTTGGCAAACGGAGCCCGGGACTGGGGAGAGGCAGAGACCTTTCTGGGGATCTCGGCCAGACCAAACCTCAGTTTCCCCAGCCCACCTCGGGGGGTGGCGCTCCAAAACTGAGATCTGGGCCACTGGCGTTATCCTGCTTTGTTCTTTCCGTGTCGCCCCCCACCCAGCCACCCTCGCAGCCCCTCCCTCCTAGCCCCACCCTGAGCACCCACCCACCGTCTGCCATGGTCTGAGGCAGGGGGATTTCCTCCTGGGAGCCCAGAAGCCTCTAAGAACCTCCATCATTTTTCGTTGTTGTTATTGTTTTATTTTTTTCCTTCCTTTTTCTTCCAAATGTTCTAAAAATAGCCGCTCCCCCCACCTCGCCAGTCCCCTAGCCCCGCAGCTAGTCGTGCGCGGCGCCGCGCTCCCGAGGCCGGGGATTCCTCGGACGGATGGGGCTGGGATGTGCGGGGACGCGCGCGGCTTCCCCTTCCAGCGCGGAGCCGCGGGCGGGCGGGGAAAGACAAGACAGAAAGGGGACTTCGGGGTCTGCAGGACGAGCTCGAGGGAGAGCGGCAGATGCGTGGCGCCACCAGGCACCTCCCAACGCGCTGCGTCCCTATGGAGAGTCCGGAGGCGGTGGGGACAAAGGACTCACAGCTTTGTGGAAAACCCTGATCCTCACATCGCCCCGAGTGGAGTCCCCGAGGCGCAGTTCGCGGACCGCCTACAATTCTTGCCTCGTGAAACACCTTGATGGCCTGGCGACCGGTCACATTCCTGTCCCGCACGCACGACTGCCTCTCCTTCTCTTAGCAAGCGAGGAGAGAGAGCCCTATTGTCTTCCCCAGACCCCTGGGTGACCCTGGCCAACCCCAGCGTTCCATTGAACCGGTCCAGCTTCGGGGCCAGCATTTGCACCCTTTTGCCCGCTCAGCACCCCCCCCCCCTTCCACAGCCTGAAGGTGACTGTCCGCTACCGGCACCCCTGCTGGCCACCTCGCTCTGGTTTTAGGTCCCCCAGGACTTCCGTTCTTATACTCCCATCCTCCTCCCCCAGGGGAAAGAGGAGCCAAAGGCCACTTAAGGGGGAACCGGAGGAAGCTGCATCTGGGGCGACTCTGCCGCAAATAAAGGTGCTAGGGATGCAGGGCATGCAGAAACACCTGGTAAGGGCCTTTGTAAGCAACACAAAAGTCCTCCTTGCCTTCTGCAGGGCGTCCCCGAAACTTCAGTAACACAGTGGGGCTGCCCCGCCGCTGTGAGGCCCGAGGTCCCAAAGACGGAAGACAGCTTGTGTTCAGGCTGTCAGCTCGGACCAGACCTTCCTTGCGGATCACTCTTCCCATTGCATCGTCTATCACACTCTTCCCACAAAGGCGGAGGGGTGGAAGCTTTGTGCTGAGGACAAAGGCCCGAGGAAAGGCAAGTGCACCCTAACGAGGGTCCCTGCGGCCCACGACAGGACACTGCCCCTCTGCGCAATACCTTGCGCCCACAGAGGGTCGCAGCCAGGACCCCAGGGGACACAAAGAGAGCAGCCCCGGGCCAGGCATCGAGTTGAGGGGCACGGAGCTCGGTGGGGGCGCCATGCCTTTGCACATTCACGTACTCTGGGCTGGAGTTCGAGGCCCAGGGACGGGGAGAGGCCGAGGACCTGGGAAAGTGGAGGAGGTATGCGGAGAGGCTGGGGGAGGAATTTGTGGAGATGGTTGAGTATGAGAAGGCTCAAGGGGGAGGGGAGAGTATGGGTAGTGGGGAGACTCGGGGGAGAGTTCGGGGTGGGGAGATGAGGAGGCAAATTATGGCTGCAGGCTCTGTGCCATGCGATCTATTTTTAATTTTTAGACAAGGGCTCACGGAACCCACGTTGGCCTGAAACTCCTAATTCTCCTGCGCCCACTAAGTGCTGGGACGACAGGTGTGGCCACTGCGTGGGAACGTCCCGGCTGTGTTCCAGCGCGCGGGTCCCTTTGTCCCCGTAGCCTCCGCGGCGTCCCAGCTCCGAGAGGAACCCCGGCCCGGCGGCGCATGCGCACATTTGCCCGGCTTCCCCGTCGCCCTCAGTCGGCAGCCCCCGCACGGTTGCCATGGCAACCGCGAGGGCGCAAACGCGGGGAAGACCCCGTCGGCAGCCCGCCCCCGCCGTCCCCCGGAGCTCCACTCTGGTTCGAGCCGGTTTCCCCGGACCGCGTGGGCGCTGGGGCGGTGGAGGATTCCCCTAGTCCCCTGGGAGGGGCAGCGGCTAGCGCATGCGCGGAGCATGTGTGCCCCCCCCCCCCGCCCCAAGCACACACACTAGCACACGCAGGGAAAGCCCAGGTGCGAGGGTGAGCGGAAGCAAAGCGCTCCGCGCATGCGCTGAGCGTGACTGCTAGGACCGCCTGGTCTCCTTGGCAACCGCGCGGAACTCCCCTTTCGCCACCTTCTCCCCGAGCCAGGGATTTCCCCGGTGCTAATGCGCAGGCGCCGCCCGGGTTCCGGGAGACCGGGCTTTTCTGCAGAACAAAGGCTGTCGCCCGGTCGTTCCGCGCCTGTCTGGGTCGTTTTTATTTTGACACAGTGTCTTTGTATGTGGTCAGTCTGGCTTTTGCACTTACAGCAATGCTCCTGCCTTAGAGTCCACAATGCTGGGCTGACTGCTCTTGTCCTTCGTGTCCTCACTCTGCAGGGACGGAGAGTGGCTCCCCACTCTGCAGTGCGGCCCTGCCCCTCTGCTGGCTGCCTCCTCCTGCTAGCAGGACGGTCCTGAACCCGCCATGGGAGGGCCCTGGGACACCTTCTTCAGGGTGTGTGTGCCCTTCTTAGTGACGCCCTCTATGGCGCCAACAGTTCCGTGTCCTTAGACTCAAGAAAACCAGTAATTCCTGGAAGCGGGTGTGGAGGGGCGTCCCGGCCCCGGCAGAAGGGAGCAGAATCAGTTGTAACTTTGGCTACATCAGATTGTATCAAACTAAAATTTTTAGTTTTCAACATCTATGTGTAGAGTGTTTTGTCTGGACGCACATACGTCTGTAAGTATGTATGTGCGTGCACCACGTGTGTATCTCGGGCCTTCGGAGAGATCAAAGAGGTCACTGGAGCCCCTGGTCCTGGAGTTGGAGCTGTGAAGTGCTCAGGCCTACTGAGGCAACTCTCCAACTCCCTGAATTCTTTTCTTTCCTTCCTTTTTTTTTTTTTTTTGTTTTTTTTTTTGAGGTCTTTGTAGCCCAGGTTGGCCTTGAACTCCTGTCAAGCCTCCCGAGAACATGGACCAGGATAGCCTGCCGATGATCTTGGCAGATGCCCAGGCAGGATGCAAACACCTTTTGTTTTTTCTTCTTGTGTAACCCTGGCTGTCCTGGACTCACTTTGTAGACCAGGCTGGTCTCAAACTCACAGAGATCTACCTGCCTCTGCTGCCCAAATGCTGGGATTAAAGGCGTGCATTGGGCTGGAGAGCTCAGCATGTAAACCGATTGTCGGCTCTTCCAGAGGTCCTGAGTTCAATTCCCAGTAACCACACTGGTGGCTCCCAACCATCTATGAGATCCTGTGCCCTCTTCTGGCCTGCAGGTGTACATGCAGACAGAGCACTCATTCATAAAAAGGAGTGCCCCGTGCCCAGCAGCTCCTTTTATGGGACCCGTTTTCGCGGCGGCACCTGGCGCTGCAGGCACAGTGCCCTTCCCTTGTCCCAGCTGCACCGTCACTGTAATGGGGGGACCCCAAGCTGTGCATGGCACTCCCATCCCCTCACTAAAGCTCCCAGGTCTCCGGGAATGTCAGGAACCCTCTAGTTAGTTCTAGGGGATGCTTCCTAGTGCATCGCAGGCTTTGTTCAGGTTGTTTGGAAGCCTTTCTCTCCACTAGGCCACAAAGTCGCCACAGAGCAGAGTGACCTTGAACTCCTGAGGGCTGGGATGGCAGCTGTCACCCCCCAGGATTGTTCTGCTCTCCAGCTGTGGGCCTGGAGGCCAGAGCCCACACATATTGGCCAAGTGCTGTCACTCAGTTATGTATCTCACCCATCTTGCCATATTCACTGCCGCAGCCACATCCTGGCAGCACTGTGTGTCCACTTTACCCGAGGCCTTGGCATCAATTGTTCTCTCTTGATCAGCTACAGAACTTATGAGACTTACACTTAACCAAACCCCCTTCATCCTAGCCCTGGTCTTGGGAGCGGGGAACAGCGGCACCCTTCTTGGTACAAGAACCTGGGAGAACACAGGTCTTGAGGGTGACATAGTTGCTCTCTAGGCAGAATCCAAGAAAAAAATAGGAGCTGAGAAGGGTCCAAGCGGCAAGTGACAACTCTGTATGTTGGGTGTCTGTTGTCGGACCTGATAAATTCCTCCCTATGACCGGCCATCTTAATATCCTGTGACCGTAGGGCCAGGGCGTGCTGTCTGCACTGGCCACGGCTTACAGGACTCTCATCCAGCTCCCTCAGGCTCTTCCGGATTGACGCGGCTAGAGAAAGCAGTTCTGAGCTCAAATCCTATACTCTTCCCCTTCTCGGCCAAGGGCTTTCACCAGCCAACCCCAGCCAGCCCAGCACACTCATGCTCCGTGTGCCACCTGGGAGAAACCTATCGTGAGAACAGGCTCAGGGTGAGGACAGACGGCAGCTTCCCTGCTGCTCTGTGACCAGAAGCCTCAGCCACCCACCCCCCTTGCACTGTTGTCCAGGGTGGCCGGCAAGTCTGGGCCAGTAGATTCGACATGATCACCACAGATCCTCTCCCTTTTCCCGTGCTCCCCACAGACACAGACCGCAGGCACCCTCGCCACAGCCTTTATTGGGCGGGTGCTCAGCCGGGCTCCACGGGGCACACAGGGGCTGGGATGTCGCTCAGAGCGGGGACCCTCAGGGTTGTTGAGGGTAAGCTATGGCGCAGCCGGGAGGGCCCCACGCCCGGATCTCTATGGATCCCCTGGGCAGGCCTGGCTGGAGGGGGATGAGCTGACTCAGATAAGCTGGACTCCGGCCGGTTCTGTCATTTGGGTGCGTTGAATGGCAGAACCCGCTGGTTCATGGGGTTGTCTGGGGAGCGCAACCACTCCTTCTTCAGCAGCTGCTTCAGCTGCGACAGCCGCATGTTGGGGTTCTCCTGCTTCAACCGTGGCAGCTGCACCTCTTCGAATGCAGTGAAGGCCGCACGCATGCGGCGCTCCGGGTGCCGGTCCGCGTCCTCTGCCACACTACAGGCCTTGAAGTCAGGACCCAGGCCTGTGCTCCGCCCCCAAAGCGCTGCACTCCTCAGGGCCCCGTCCACCCCACAACCCTCCCACTCGGGGCCCCGCCCACCTGAGCACTGCTATGGCGTCTTCTACAGTGCGCGCCTCCACGCTGCCCTCCTCCTGCAGGCGCCGGTTCAGGTTCTCCTCCAGCGGCAGCTCCAAGTGGCTCTTGGCCTTCTCGACTGCGGGGAGAGGGGCGGGATGTAAGCGCCCGGCGGTGGGCGAAGTCCTCGGGGGTCCACCGTCCCGGGCCCGTGCGCACCTGGCTCCGGGCGCTGCTCTCGGCGCAGGGAGTCCTCAATCTGCGCGCGGGTGACCTTGGCAGGTGCCACACGCGGGGCCTTGCCGCCCTTGAGTCGTGAGTCCTCCTCCTCCAGCAGGCGCTGCGTCTCCTTCTTGCGCTCCAGCTGCTCCAGGCGTCGCTTCTCCTTCTCCTCCTGCAGCAGCAACAGGGTCACCATGGGCGGATCTGCAGTCACATACTGTCTGAGGCCCCAGGGTGGGACTCAAGAGGGCACTGCGCCCTCCTTCCCGACCTCTCAGGGCACCCTAGTGCGTAAAGACCCGGGCAGCTAAAGTTTTCACAATGGCACTCCGCATCCGCCGCCCCAAACGCACAGAAAGGGGCAGAAAGGCTTGTCTGCATTCAAAAGTCAAAAGGTATCTGAGGGCAGGTACGACAGTCAGCCTCAGCTTCTCCATTAGTCCAAAACAGCATCTTCTAGAGGCCCCTCTGCCCCAGCCCTGTCCCGCCACAGGCCCCGCAGCCTGCTCTCCCGAGACTGCTCCTCAGGCTCTGAACATTCCACTCCTAGTCTTTCAGGGCCCCTTACGTCCCGAGGGAGGGCAGAGGGCCTGGGCAGGGTCTTGTGCCAGCTGAGCCCGTTCCCAAAAGGACAATTTCTGGAAAGTTCCAAGAGCCTAGGACCAAGTGGTCATCGGTATGGAGTGACACACACACATTCCGAGCATGGTAACCCTGAAGTACCATGAGCTGAGGGAAGCTGCAGCAGGAGGCTCAGCTGGTCAGCCTGGGTCACAGAAAAGCCACAAACCCTTTAGGCAAAGAGGGCTGGCATCAGGCATCTCAGCAGCCAGCAGGGGAAGGCCCACCAAGGGGACTGTGGTGTGGTGTGGTGTGGTGTGAGTGTATGTGTCGCCATCTAGTGGGATGATCTGTCAGCACCAGCCCCAAACCACTCCAGGATCCCAGTAGGCCCAGGAGTCAAAGAACACAACTAAGGCTAGGGACAAACACAGAGCCACTTCAGCTGGCCACTGCACACGCAGCCCTCCGTGGCTACCTGGAGCCCCAGGACACTGCCCCACCCACCTTGCGCTGTTCCTTCCGCATCACGTGTTTGTCCTCATCCTTCCAGTAAGCATCTTCCAGCTCCTTCTGTTTCTTGGCATCAGCCGCTGCCTTGGCTTCAGCCCTCCGTGCTCGGGCAGCTGCCGACTTGCTGTTCTCGCCCTGGAACTTCTTGGGCATCCCTCAGCAGGCTGCAGGGAGGAAACCAGGCCAGGGAGGGGCTGCACTGTGGCCAGGGCCCAGCCCTCTCTACAACTTACAGAACACATACAGAAGCCATTTTTTAAAGATAGGGTCTATGTAGCCCAGGTTGGCCTGACAACACAATCCTGTCTGACCCTGGGCAGCCACTGGGATAGAAAGGGAAACAGTCCCAGCAGTCAGCGTCTCCTCTCACATTAGAATACGGAACCCTACCCACAAAACTAGAGCCACGCCCCCAGCCCTCACTGGGAGATTCTAGGCAGGGGCCCCACCCCTGAGCCACGGCCCCAGCGCCTCATTGGGATTTTTTAGGCAGGGGCTCTACTGTTAAGTCTCTTCTGATCCCTTTGTAATAATTTTTTAGAGCTACGATTACAGTGTTATACAGAGACTACCACTGCCTAGTCCAGAAAACGCCATTGCTATCAGCCATCACTCCTGTCCCCTGCCCCAGCCCAACTGACTTCCCCTGGCTTTGTCCCTGGAGGCATTTTCAGTTAACAGGTTATTCACCATGGGGCCTTCCGTGTCCAGCTGCTGTCACTCAGCAGTGAGTGTTGTGTTAAAGCCTCAGTCTTTTCTGTGCTGGATAATACTCCACAGCAGCGCATGCCATACGGAGCATCCACTGATGTCCTTATTTGTCTGTTACGAGTCACAGTGTAGAGGAACCCTGCATGGCTCCCGCCGCCAGCCATCTGGGTGTCCTGTTTTAGACTGCTGAGGTCCTGCACCCTGGCTCAGAAGCTGTGCCTATGAGCCTCACACACACAGGCACCTCAGGGACCGACTCATCTGTAAGGCCCCAGAACCTTAACTGTGGGGTGGTCTGGCCCACCCCACAGTGAGGTGAGGGAGGGGCCATGCTTCAGGGATTTCGGGAGCAACCCTCTTCCTGTCAGGTGTGGTGGGGTGAGCCTGAGCTCCAAACCCTTAGGAGGATGAGGTATGGGGGCTGCCAGTTTCAGGCCGTCTTAGCTACACAATGAGACCATATCAGAAAGCAAGAACACCAAAAATACCCCCACATAAAACGCACCTGCCCAAGGCCTGCAGCACGCTAGACCACTTCCCCACTGCCTTCCCAGCATCTCCAGCTTAGTGACCCCAAGTAAGGGTGACAGTCCCAAGTGGCCCGGGACCACCAGGATATCACCCCCATCAGGTCCTCTCTCTGTGTAAGACCCCTCTCTGGCCCTCCCAGAAAACCCGTGCATCTGCAGTCACGTTTCCTACTGAGAGAGGTTCCCAGTAGACAGGGGTCCATGAGGCTTCAGAGGGTGGGTGACAGAAAAGTGGCAGGGCTGAGGATGCACTTATGTGGCTTTCAAAGCCCCATTCAGCAGCTGAGTGTGGGCGCCATGTGGGCAGGGACCTGAGAGCTGGCTGCCTTGTTGAAGCCATTCCATTCCTAGCAGCATGAAGGGCACCACCCACCTGGAGCCCTGGCTGGGCGGGGGGATGGGATATAGACACAAGGCCAGTTGTATATCAACAGTTCATGTTGAGATGGAAGGCTGTGACCGGTTCGTAGTGCTGTCCTACCTCACTGCCTCAGACGGACCATCAGTCAGGGGCAGAGCAGTGTGGACCAGGGCTGCTTGGGTCCCAGCACTTGCTCTGTCCCTGTGGCCAAGGCACTCCTGTGTGCCTCAGTTTCCTCACAGGGGCACAGTGTCATGGGGCAGGCGCCAGAGCTCCAGCACAAGCCATCCCAGCTGGACCCCAAACCATCCTTGAATCCCAAGCTCCTTACTGGGTCAGCAGCAAAGCTCCCCAGGGCTCCCAGGAGCACCCGCAGAAGTGAGGCCACTTGGGGAAACTGAGGCACCCGACTTAATTCCCCTATTGTCCATGACCCAAGTCTCCTAATCCCATGGCAGCCACACCTGCCTCCGTTTGAGCCTTCAAACCCTCCCATCAGCCCGGGGCCTCAGGACCTTCACACCTGGTCTGGAACTTTCCATTCTCCTGCCTCAGCAGCGCAGGGATGACAGGTGTGCATCCGGGGTGCCAGCTTCATGCTCCTCTTCTAACCCAGTGAACGCCTATTGAACCTTCAGGACAGCCTGGGCACAGTCCCAGCAGACAGGCGGACACCCCTGAGTTCTAGGCCAGTCTAGGCTACACAGTGAGAGCCTGACTCAAGAAGCGAAGCAGCTCAGGCGTGGTCCCGGCACGAACCGGCTGTAGCCGCTGCCTTCCCCAGACCGGAAAGTTCTCTTCCAAGCGTGTCTTGGGGTGTGTGTTTGGTGGGGGGGTGGGGGGGAGAGGTGGAGGGGCATTTGGGGCTATTTTTCTCCAGACAAAGCCCGTTTCTCGCTAGGCTGGTCAGGACCCACAATCCTCCTGCCTGTATTTATTCAACAAATGAACTACTGCATTCACTTAACAAATCGTGATCGCCAGACGGCTGGGAGCATCAAGGAGGTGCGTGCACTGGTAAAGGGCCCTCGCCAGACACCTCATCAAGTCCGCACCAGCACCTCGGCTTCCCGACCTACGAACGACAACCACCCGGAAAGACGTTCCTAGGTTGGGCACCGCGGGCGCACGCCTCTATTCTACCAGCACTTTGCAAAGCCGAAGCAGGAGGACCACACCGAGGTCCAGGCAGCCTAGGCTACAAAATGAGCCGAGGGCTCCAAAAATCCTCTTCCAGAGGTGCCCCGAGACGGCCAGGCTGCGCGGCAGGAGGAAAGTTGCGAAAAACACCACCACCACCTCCTCCTCCTCCTGGAAGCCCTCCTGGCTCGACCTCGGCCCGGAAGCGGGCTCAGCTCCCCGCGCGCTGCTGCGCCTGCGCGCCGGGGGCTCCCACCGCCAGGCACCCCGTCTCCGGTTCCGCCCTCCGCCGGCGGGACTGCGGTGCCGAGCCGCGCCCGCACGGCGTGCCCCGCAGCCCGGCTCCGCCCGTGCCGCGGCCGCTCCTACCTCTTCCCCCGGCACCGGCCCGGTCGTCTGTCGATGACGTCCCGCGCCTGCGCACTCACCTGTAGGTGGCGCGCCGTCATGACGCTCTGGGGTGCCGCCATCCTGGTAGAGGCTGTACCAACTGGTTTTTCTCTCAGCCAAAACACTCAGCCAGTGTTGTCAGCACGTCTTCCTTTTCTTAATAAAAATATTTCTTAAAATATCATGCCATGTGCGCATTTTAGGCACTGATGAACAAAAACGGAGGACAAAGACTTTAAGTAGTGACCTTACCAAGCTGGCTGCTGCCCGAAGAAAAGATGGCGGCGCCGGCCTCAAATCAGCCTGTGGACTGCGCTGTCTGGCCACCAGGGGGCGTCTGTGGCCCATGCGGCGTGCGTGCCTGGCTGCTCCTGGGCTCTGCGATGACAATGGCACCCCCAGCGTAGGGCAAAAAACAGAATAGCCTTCTTTGTCCTGTCCAGGTCGGGAAACTGAGGATCAGAAGTAGTAGAAGTTGTCTGTTTTTTTTGTCTTTTTTTTCTTCCTTCCTTCCTTCCTTCCTTCCTTCCTTCCTTCCTTCCTTTCTTTCTTTCTTCCCCTCTCCCTCCCTCCCTTCCTCCCTCCTCTCCTCTCTTCCTTCCTTCCTTCTCTCTCTCTCTCTCTCTCTCTCTCTTTGTTGGTTTTTTTTTTTTTTTGAGACAGGGTTTCCCTGTGTAGCCTTGGCTGTCCTGGACTCACTTTGTAGACCAGGCTGGCTTCAAACTCACAAACATCCTCCTCCTGCTTCTGCCTCCCAGAATGCTGGGATTACAGGCGCGTGCCACCACGCCCGGTAGGTGTAGACATTGAATTAGACTAAAATGCAGCCGGCAGAGCTGGGCATGGCATCATTCCTCCCTGCACGGTGGCGGTCAGGAGCAGGACTGCAAGCCTAGGCTAAAGTGACACTGTCTCAAAATAAATGAAGAGAAATGAGTTGCTAAGTCGCAGCTCCGGGGTGTCCTCCCTTACTGCCGAGGTGGGCCATCACGGTTACCAGCTCTGCTTTTCTTTACTAGTCCCTCCACCTAGTCGGTCCATCCTCCTGTTGCTTCATTAGCAGTTACATTTACCTTAGCCAGACAAGATGGCACACGCCTGTAATCCCAGCACTCAAGGAGGCGGAGGCAGGCGGATCTCTGTGAGTACGAGACCAGCCTGATGTACAAAGCGAGTCCAGGACAGCCAAGGCCACACAGAGAAAACACACAGAAAAAATCACCTTAGTCTGTCCTACTTCGGTGCCGTGCATCTCCCTCGCCTGTACTGCCGCTTCGAGTCATCCCTGAGGGCTCTGGTGTCAGGATGGTAGAGTCAGAGCCCAGCGAGGGAAGCATGGCTTCCCTCCCAGCGGGCTAGGTCATTCCGCCAAGGGCGCCTTTGGCAGCCGCGGCTGCAGGGACCTGAGGCCGCAGGGCCTGCCTCGGCTCCCATTGCCTGCAGGTCTCCCGCACCGCCTCCACGCGCCAGCCCCCTGGCCTCCCGCCCGCTCTTCAGCCTCCTTCCCAAAATCGCCAGGGCCGATCCCGCCGGATTCTGCTCCCCTAAGCCTGCGATGTCGGGACAGGGGACCTGCGGGCACTGCGGTGCTGTTTGGCTGCCGGAAAGAGGGGAGGCCCCAGGACAGCCGGGGCCGGGCCGGCCCTTCCCACACCCACTGCGGAGCGGGCCACAGCTCCCCGCTGGCTCCCGAACCCGAGGACTCCGGTTCTCTCACGGAATTTGACCCAGGTAAAAACCGGTTGTTCCGCGTCTACGTGGAAGAGCGCTTCATGAGGAGCCGATGTGACCGAGTGTGGACGAGCGCGACCAGACCGAGGCCTACCCGGGGCTCAGGCGAGGATTTGCGGGCCAGAGCCGCGCTTCAATAAAAGACATTAAAGTTTTTAAAGTTCCATTTTACTTGCGGTGTGTGAGTGTGCGCGCATGCGTGCGCACCTGTGTCTGGTGCATTAGTGTATGCGTGTGTGAGTGTACAGGTATTTGCATGTGGCGTGTGTGTATCGCCTCAGCCTATGTGCAGGCTGGAGGACATCTGAGTTGTCTTCACTCTTCTGATGGGCTATGACAAAGGCTGTGCTTGGGCCACCCTCCTTAGAAATGGGAGATACTGAGAAAATTGCAGTTTTCCAGTCTAGGACGGTGGTGCACATCTTTAATCCCAGCACTTGGGGAGGCAGAGGAAGGTGGTTCTCTTGTGAGTTCGAGGCCAAACTGATCTACAAAGGGAGTATAGGTCAGCCAAGAAATCCTATCTCAAAAAAAAAACAAAACAAACAAAAAACAACAACAAAAGAAAAAGTAAAAATATTGCAGGTTTCTAGCCAGGGAGGACAGTGCCTTGAGCATGGGACACTGTTGGGATACTTTAACCAGTTCCCTGGATGAAGGGTTCCTCTCCCACCTCAGGTTCCCATGATTCATACCCCATCCTGATTCAGGTATGGGGACCCGGGGACTGGCCTGTACCCTCCTCAGAGACTCTGGCCTAACTTCTGTTCTATGCTATTCTATTTTATTTTACTGAGAGGATCTGTGTAGCCTCAGCTGGCCCAGAACTCAGAGGATCCACCTGCCACTGGCCCACCAGGTGTACCCCCACACCTGGCTTTGTTTGTTTGTTTGTATAATGGGGCTCAGGTTGGACTAGAACTCGCCATGTAGCCCTGGATGACCCTGTAGCCTCTGTCCCAGGGACTGGGATGGCGAGCACACCCCTTTATGAAAGAAAACAGACTGGGCTCACACTCTAAATCCCAGCACTTGGAAGGCAGAGGCAGGAAGCTTTCTGTGAGTTCCAGGACAGCCAGGACTACTCAGACAAACCTTGCTCAAAACACAAAAACATGCAAACAAACAAAAAAAGAAAAGAAAAAGAAATAAAGAAGAAAGAAGGTAGGTTGGGAAGATGGCTCAGAGGTTGAGAGCATTGACTGCTCTTCCAGAGGTCCTGAGAGGTCCTGAGTTCAATTCCCAGCAACCGCATGGTGGTTGGGAGGTGGCTCCCAACCGTCTATAATGAGATCTGGTGTCCTCTTCTGGTGTGCAGGTGTACATGCTGACAGAACACTACATAAGGAAATTAATCTTAAAAACAAAGAGAGAAATGAAGTGTAGTTCGAGGTGTCTGTTGCTGTGAGAGGGAAGATGGCTCAGTGGGAATCGGCTCTGCTTCCATGTCCTGGCAACAACCTGAGCTGCCCCAATCCATGTGGTGGCAGTTATGAAGGACAGACTCAACTATCAACAGGTACGTTAGTTTGTGTACCACCAAGGTAAGCAGTGATGTCAGAGACCCAGAGGACAGCCCTCCTGCCGGACCCAGGCCATCTCACACTACTTCTGTTGCCATGGATACATCATAAGAGAGTCACAGAGAAAATTAGCTGAATAGTAGCTGGTGTGGTAATATTTGGTAGCACTGGGAAGGCTGAGGGAGGAGAATTATCAAGCTGAGACCAACCTGGGCTATAGTAAGACATATATCAAAAAAAGCGAGTTCAGGGCTGGAGAGATGGCTCAGAGGTTAAAGCACTGGCTGCTCTTCCACAGGTCCTGAGCTCAATTCCCAACAACCACATGGCAAGATGAGATCTGCTGTACATGCAGGCAGAACACTGCATCCATAATAAATATATCTTAAAAAAAAAAAAAAGTGGGTTCTGGGACTAAGTTGGTAGAATGCTTGTAGCTCAGGGGGTAAAGTGCTTGTAGCTCAGTTGTTAGAGTGCTTGACATTTTGGACATTTTGATACCTACCTCTTACCCCAGGACACAGGAGTCTAAGGAAGGAGGACCAGAAATTTCAAATAGCCTTGACTTTGAGGCCAGTGTGGGCAAGAGGAGACCCTGAGTCATAAAAAAAAAAAAAAAAAAAAAAAAAAAAGAACAAAAGAAAGAAAAAAGAAGGAAGGAAGCAAGCAAGCAAAGACAGGAGGATCTCTGTGTGAGTTCTAGGCCAGTCAGAGGTATAGAGAGAGACTTTGATTAAAACAAAGGAAAGGAAAGGGGGAAAGAAAAGAACCTTGAAAAGTGCTGTCTGTTTCCTCAAGTGACAGGCAGGAAGGCTCACCTCTTGAGACACAGCACCTTAGGTACCTTAAGAGAAATGCAAACGTTTGTTCCTGATAATTCATTGCCTGTGTTTGTTATTAAACCTATTCATTTTATCTAAATGGTAAAGTTCACATATGACATTGGTTTGGTACAATGATAAATTTGCCTTTTGTTTGGAGACAGAAACTCAAGTAGCCAGGCTGACCTGCTCTTGTTGATGTTGAAGGCAGATCTCTCTGTGTCCAACAGACTGGCCTCAAACTAAGGGATTCCTGCCTCAGCCTCCCGAGTGTTGAGAACAGTGCCTAGCATACCCCAATGATGTTGGAGATGGACCCAGTGCTTCCTAGAAGCTGGGCAAGCAGCCTACCACCTGAGCTATCAGCACCCATGCACTGAGCTACTGGCACTCTATCAACTGAGCTGCTGCCCCAGGCACTAGTACTTTCTATGAAGTAGATTTCTCTGTGAAGATTAGGTTGTCCTCACACCCTGATGCTTCAGTCACCAACATGGTGGCTGGCAGGATGGGGCTTGTTCCCAGCTCAAAATCAGTCAGGGACCAGCACCTCAAAAGCTAGGAGTAGAAAGCGTTCCATGTCCTCATTTTAAGCTGTCTTCTCCTCTGATACAGCACCTTAGGAAACACCTTGACGAACTTTCTATATGCTCCTCCCAAAAGGTACATTTTTCACACACTTGTTTGCGAAATTCGTCTGCTCAGAATCAGGCCTTAATCTTCTGCACATGAAATACTTCTGAGGTCACGCCACCTCAGTCAGCAAGCTCAGCCATCCACAGCCAGAGCAAACTGGGTTATCTTTGACACACACTCAGTGGGGCCCAGAGGCACTGAGGGAGGTGGGAGTGAGCTCAGGGTGGAGCCCCTGCCGAGAATGCCCCAGTGAGGGGCTGGGGGTGCATACTGTATGCTTAGTTCTGTCTCAAGCAGTGGATATAGAAGAAAAACAAAGCTAATGTGTCAGGGGAGAATGGTGTCAGTTCAGCTTTTAGCTGAATCCCAAATCCAAGTCTCTGGTCACACAGAGACTCCTTGTGGCTTGGTCACCAAGCCACAATCACTATACCAGAGGAACCTCCCAGTCCTTTCTTCCTTTCTTCCTTCCTTCCTTCCTTCCTTCCTTCCTTCCTTCCTTCCTTCCTTCCTTTCTTTCTTTCTTTCTTCCTTTCTTCCTTTCTTCCTTTCTTCCTTTCTTCCTTTCTTCCTTTCTTTCTCCCTGTTGGAATTTCAGGTAAAGCACACCTGACAATGTGAGTTACTGTGATTTGGGTTTTTCTTCATTTGTTGAGAGGCAGGGTCTCTCACTGCAGCCCATGCTGGCCTGGAACTTGCAGCAATCCTCCTGCCTCCACTTGCACATTGTGATTTATTTTTGTTGGTGTTCTTTTGTGTCTCACAGTGATTTGTTCATTCATTCTGTGTGCACGTATGCAACCCTGAGGATAGTGCTGGATGCCTTCCCTGCTCTCTGTCTGCTCTCACTGGCCTGGGTGGCCAGTGAGTTCCATGCAGCCTCTTGTCTCTGTGTCCCAGTGCTGAGATGACAGTGACATGCCTGGTGTGTTTTCTTTTTTAAATTCTGTGTGTGTGACTGCTCTGCCTGGTTGTCTGTCTGTGCCCCACGTGCATTCAGTGCCCACAGAGATGGAAAGAGGGCATTGGGGCCCCTCAACTGGAGTTATGGACAGTTGTGAGCTACTGGGTGCTTGGGAGTTAATCCCGGGTCCCCTGAAAAAACATCCAGGGCTCTTAGCCACTGAGCCATCTCTTCAGCCCTGTGTCTGGTTTATTTGATCAAATTTCATGTAAAATGAGACTCCAGTCTACAGACTCTCTGTCCTTAGTTTCCCACCTCTATTAAGCCCCAGAATATTCCACTGCCAAACTGTTGTAGGCACTCGGCTCCTGCCCTGTCCTGGCCTGGACTTTTCAAGTCAACGGCGCCTCTCCCTGAGGGGACTTCTGCGCCTGCTCGGTCACCTGTCTCAGAGGATCTTGTGTGTCCATTTCCTCCCAGAGCCTGGGAATCCCTGCTGGTTCTTGGCCCCACCGCAGGCTGGTCCCTCCTTGGGATCCACAGTGGATCCAGATTCTCACCTGCCCCTGGGGCCTGTGCGGCTGCAGCCCTGCCTGAGCCCTCTCCCCTCAATGCCCTGGCTGTGACTCACCAGCCAGCAACTGCCCGGAGCCTGATGGGAGGTGGGCTGGGCGGGCATGAAGCCCAGCATGTGACGAGGCCCCTGGGAACACAAAGCAGAGAGGCCAAGGCCTGTTTGCTTTCTGGGGTTGACCCCTCTCCTCCTCTCCAGCCACAATCTGCTGCACACGGGCTGTGTGCACTGATATGGGGACAATCTGCAACTCTTTGCCCACATCAAACATGAGCCAGCAGCTGTCCTGTGGGGTCTGCTCCTGTGACAGGCACAACTCCAGGGGGAAACTGAAAACCAGCCCCACACTCTTCCTTCCTTCTTCCTCCCGAACCCCATGTTTGTTCAAGACAGCATCTCACTATGTAGCCCTGGCTGTCCTGGAACTCAGTATGTAGACCAGGCTGGCCTTGAACTGTCAGAGGGCCTCCTGCCTCTGCCTCCCAAGTGCTGGAATTAAAGGCATTTACCACCTTGTCCAGCTCAGTAAATATAAATCTTGTGCATCTTTGACTTTTTTCTTTTTAAAAATATAACATTCGTTATTTTAGATTGTGTGCATGTGTGTGTGCCTGGTCCCCGGAGATGTCAGAAGTGGCATTGGGCTCCCTGGAGCGGTGAGGCACTCGGTGTGAGTGCTGGGAACAGAACCTGGATCCTCTGTGCTCTCAGGTCCCAAGCCATCTCTCCAGAGCATCTCAGGATTCTTGTCCTTTGGGCAGATTCTCATGCGTTCATGGTGTTGTGTGAGCTGCCTCCCAGGCTGTCCCTGATTGAATAAAGCAGCTTCTGAAACTATAGAGTTGTTTTTTGTTTTTTTTAATTTTCAAATTTCTGAGTGAGTTCATTGACAATCTCATACTTTTGTACAGTGTTGTGTATGCTGTGTGGTATTGTTTGCCCTCTTCACACAACCTGGTTCCCCTCTCTCAGTCCTTTCCACTCCTAGATTTTCACAACAAATAATGGTGTAACCTACCCAGCACTTCAAGATATAATACATTTTAGCTTCATGAGAACTTGTTCAAAACACTTCAAAGATTCTCTTGAAAAGATGACTCAAAGGTTAAGTTTGCTTGCTGCTCTTCCTGGGAATGAGGATTTGCTTTCCCATACCAGTAATCACCCATAACTCCAGCTTCCGGTGATCTGACATTTTCTGTGGTCTCTGGGAAGACTTGCACAGACACACACTCATATACATAATTAAAAAGAAAATTTAAAAAGCCCTTTATAATTCAAAATAAGCAAGACGGTGGTGGTGCACACCTTTAATTCCAGTACTGGGGAGGCAGTGGCTAGCAGATCTCTGAGTTCAAGGCCAACCTCATCTACAGAGTGAGTTCCAGGACAGCCAGGGCCACACAAAGAAACCCTGTCTTGAAAAACCAATAATAATAACAAATAAAATTTACAGGCACAAAAATGAAGTCCCTCCAGAGGTTGGTAAACCCATGGACTTACCGCCCGCAGTGTGAAAAGGCAAAATTAGGTGGCAGATGAGTCACACGAGTGGTCTCCACTGCAGTGGAGTTCGTTTCTTCTCTCTTGAACAGTTTAGAACTAACCATGAGTCTGTGTGGTGTGCTGTACGGATGTAGCAGCTGTCAACTGCCTGGACAGCAATTCCTTCATTCTTCTTGCTTCATAATTAAGTCTGTCAGACATGCTGGGCCAACATGGTAGAGAGCTATTGGGTGACTGTCCAGGCAGCAACCTGTCCTTTGTATTTTTATTTATCTTGGAAGCCACTTGCCTCTACTTCCTGCTTATTCAGGTGATAATTTTAATTTTGTTACTTTCCAAGTCTCTGATGGGGTTGAAGACTGAATAGTTATAGTTGTACAATTAAGCTTAGTTGTTTAGGAGTTAAGTTGTTTTTTTTTTTTTTTTTTTTTTTTTGTCTAGATAGGTATTTTTAGGTTGATAGAGTTCAGGACTTTAGACTCACCAAGATAGGATAGATGTTGCTTTCTTCACGGTTGGCAAATACAGGTAAGTCAATGTAACTTTTATATACAGTTTTCCTGATTGCTTCATAATTGTTCTTACTGAAGGTAGTTTATCACACACACACACACACACACACACACACACACACACACAGCCTTTTATTTTTTATTGGACTAAAAGGCAGAATGTAGAGGAATATCTTGTGTGTTCTATGGATGTAGCAGCTGTCAATAAAAATCTGACTGGCCAATTAGCTGACTGGGCAGAGAAAGAGGAAGAGAGAAAGAGAAAGAGAGGTGGAAGGTGGGATTTCCTGAGAGAAACAGGAGGAAGGAGAAGGAGGAAGGCTTTTTGCCAGGAGACAGAGAGAGACAGACATGCCTGCATCCCGGGAGGCTAGCTGGCCACGTGGCTGATGAGGAAAGTGGGCAAGGTGCCATAGATGAGCTGGTTGAGAGTCCGCCCAGCCTGAAAAAGTCAAAAGGTCTTGGCGTTATTTCATGGTCTGAAGGTCTTTCTTTGCCAGGAGACATAAGCTGCCAGCCATCAACACTAGACCTTCTTACACCTTGTCCTTTTATTTTTGTTGCAGAAGAAATGATGGGATTGTTCTTGAGGTTTGTTAAAAGTTCCGAAGCCTCAGGTTCACCACCCATGTTGGAAGAAACCAAGAAGACGTTAACCCAATGAAGAAGCAGGCAGCACTTTGCACCCATCACTGGCTTGGGGTGGGAGGGTGACGGCCGCGGAACTCCAGGCAGACACTTCACAAGCCCCATTGTAGCCAGCCAGCTCCGAGGGTGGCCCCCAGGCTCCACAGTGGCCCCTGAGGCCATCACCTGCTAACTTCCCCAATCCCATCTCCATCCCAAGTGTCCACACTGAGCTTGCACACCGCCCACAGCTCCCTGTGCCCTCCGCATGGGTTCTTTTCCCATTCCTGTTTTGTTTGTTGTGTTTAAGGTGGACTCAGGCTGAGGCTAGTCAGGAGCTGAAAGTGGGCAGGACTCAGATGATTCCACAAAGGAGGGTGGGTGAATGGGATGACAGCCAGAAACCATCAACCCTTCTGGCAATACCAGCTGCTTACACATGACGGGCAGGTGCTCTATGCTGAGCCAAGTTCTGCTCCAATATGCAAGATTTTTAGAAAAGCACAACTCAGGATCTGATCTGGCTTTGTGTTGCCAGAGCAACTGCTGAGGAACTGGCCAGGTCTTGGTAAAAACAATATGGAGAACCAGAGCGGTGCAGCCAGTGGCGGCGGGTTACACAGCAACTTCACTGGGTTTTGTTTCAGGAGGAGTGTGCTGAGCACTAAGCTTGAGGAGCCCTAGTTCTGGAGGAGGACCCCAGTTCTCCCTCCACTGTAGGCAGGTCTTGAATTCTGAATTTGTTTGTGGTTGCTGTGGGACTCGAGGCCATCTCAGGTCATCCAGGCTGGCTCGGTACACACCATGAAGCCAAGGCTGACACTTGGAGCTTCAGCTCCTTCCACCCTCATGCTAGGATGACTGACTGGAGTGTCCAGCAGGTTTCTGCATTGTTCCTGGAGCCAGCCAAGCCTGAAGCTGACTCAGCCAAAGGAACTTAACTGCTTCCTGCCTGGCGCAGGCTGGGCTCCGTTTCTCCTGGTTCTTGACAGGGCCTCTGCTGCCCCAGAGCCACCAGGAATGCGGCAGGCTCTTGGCCTGAGCTGCAGATGCCAAGATCAGCAGGGGAGATGGACTCAGCCCTGTAGGGGAGGCCCCACCTGGCCCTTTGAGACAGTCAGCAGGAGTGGGGGTGGGACATGGAGAAAAGGAGAGGGAGGCCTGGGCTCTATGCTCTGTCCAGGAGGGCAGCAACCAGGTCTTGAGGAGGGTCTGGAGTGAGAGTCTTGGGTGAGTCAGCAGGAGGAGCTTCTAAAATTCCTGCTCAAAGCACCACAGGATAAAGCTGCTGAGAACAGAACAGCCAGGGGCCTGTGCGTGCAAAAATGCTAAAAAAAATATTGGGAGATTGAAGTCAGCTGTGCTGCGAAGGACACCATCTGGGGGAGGGGTGTGTGTGGCCTGCAGCGTTTCCATTCCCGGGACCAGAGGCCTGGACCATTCACACTCAAACACAGAGGAAGACAAATTCCCGAAGAGCAGCCTCTGTGCTAAGGAGCCTGATAACATCCAGCAGCCTTTGTGCTAAAGGAGGAATGCGGTGGGAGGTAGGGGATGAGGGAGACTGGGCTGTGGGGCCAGGGAGTGGATAGGGCTGACTGCAGGAGAGGCAGGCCGAACTGGGTGAGACAGGGATGGCAGCTGGTGCTGCTGTAGAGGTGTTTGCTATGGAGATATGGAAAAAGAAGAGGCCAGATTGAAACAGAAACGGGACAGGCGAGAGGGTTCAGTAGGTAGAGGAGCCTGCTGCCAAGCTGAGAACCAACTTCTGCAAGCTGTCCTCTGCCTCCCTGTGCTGCTGCATCGCTGTGATTGCATGCACACACACAAAACACACACCTTTGATGCCTTTGATCCCAGCACTTGGGAGGCAGAAGCAGGTGGATCTCTGAGTTCAAGGCCAGCCTGGTCTACAGAGTGAGTTCCAGGACAGCCAGAGCCACAGAAAAACCTTGTCTTGGAAAACCAATAAACCTTTAAATATAAATTAAGTAAGTATGGGAAGTGGTGGGGTCCAGGAGGGGAGAGGATGTAGGAGGCTCAGGACCTTCTTGCTTGACAAACTGAACGCTGGGCAGGTGGAGGCGGGAGGATCAGGTAGTCAAGGTCATCCTATCCTGAGCTGTAGAGCATGGGGGGCCAGCCTATCTAACATTACTTCATCCTGCTCCCCAGATTAAACACGCTGTAGCCATAGGAGCCAGCCAGGTCATGGCCACCCGAGAAATCAATTTCCCAGGAAAAAAGGCAGTGGGGGGGTTCGGGGCATGGCTTCCAGGACCACGCATGCGTAGGGCCCCACACATCCTTCTGTTTGAGCTGAGCAGCGGGAGCTCAGGCTGGTCTTTCCCATGCTGGGAACAGAGGCTCTGGCACACACAAACAGCCCAGGTCATGACAGCCGTCCACTCAGGTGTTTGCTGTCCTGTGGTTTTGAGACAGGACAACATGCCATAGCCCAGATGAGTCTGGAACTCGGAGCACCCTCCTGCCTCAACTGTCTGAGGTCTGGATCACAGGTGTGTGCCACCACAGCTGGCTTGCTCCAGCAGAATCGTCAGCTTACAGTGTAAATGCATCTACCTGTAGAATTTTCCTACACTATTTGTCTGGCAACCATCACTCCAACCGAAAGCCATATATATTCACTAAAAGAATTTTTTTTTTTTTCAAAAATATGTTCCATCCATGGGTTCATGGAACACACAGATATGGAACCGGATACTGACATCAACTGATTATGTCACACACCATTGAACAGACACATGTGAACACCCACAGCAATTTTATTTGTTGTTCACAAAAGTTGGAAACAATCTAGTGATCCACCCACTGCGAATGGATGGCACATTGTGGTATGTCCTTATAATGGAATACTACTTGGCAACAAAAAAGACTGAAATATTGATATACACAAAAGCAGGGAGTGACAGCTAGACAGCAGCCAGAATACCTTAAGACCCTGTGTCAAAAAATAAAAACGGATGTCTAGGTGACTAGTTCAGCAATAGAGTGCTTGCTTAGCAGGTGCGAAGCCCAGGTGGAGAGGGTGGAGAGGGCGGGAGGTGGTGTTTATGGGACCTCCTGGAAGCTGTAACAAGTTAGCAGAGGTTAGGTGGCTGATCCCAAGAAGAAACATGTTCTCTGATATTCTGCAAACCTTCAGTACAAACTCCAGGAACCTTGTGAGGGCTCTGAAAATCTGTCCCTTGGCACTTCCCGGAGGCTCCAGCAATCCTTGGGGCTCGGTGTCCTGTAGACACCACATTTTCCCCTTTGCCTTTCTTTCCCCAGTGTCTATGTCCCCTTCCACTGTTTAAAAAATAAACTTTGTGTTTGTGGACATGGAACTCTGGGCCTACTGTGTCCTGGGCAAGCCCTTTACCGAGGAGCCCCCCTGCCAGCCCAGATTACCTATATTTGTTTTGGAACAGGGTTTTCCGTAGCCTAGGCTGGCCTCAAATACACTATGTAGCTGGGGAGAACCTTGAACTCCTGACCCTCCTCCCTCTACCTCCCCGGTGCTGGGGTGATAGCCTTCGGTTTCTCTGCCCATGAAATGGAAAAACCCCACAGCCTGGAGAAGCTGGGCATTCTCGGCCTCCAACCACAGCTCTACAGGGTTCCGAAGGTTTCAGAAGTTTTTCTTTGTGGCTGGAGAACCAACCCTCTTGGTTTGTGTGTGGGTGGGACACAGGGATTTCCAGGGTGGGGCCTGTGTCAGCCAAGCTTCTGAACAGGCTCTGAAATGGTCACTCAGAGAGGAGGCTGCTGGCCCTTGGCCTCCAATTGGCCCTTTGGGGCCCTGCCCTCAGAGGTTGGTCTCAAGAGCTTGCGCTGGGAACAGTGGGTGGGCCTCGTCCCCTGGCCGGAAGCCAAGGGGCTTCTTGGTCGCAGCAGGAATGTCTTCCGAACCCTGGGAGAAATTGGAGGACATCACACACCCGTCCCAGATGGGGTCCCTGAGGACTAGATCAGCTATGTGCAAGGTGGCCCAGGCCCCCTCCATTAGCATCAGTTGCTGCCCAGGCTAGCCTTGTAACTGAGGCTAGGCTCATTCTCCTGATCCACCTTCCAGGTACTCTACCAAGCCCCAGCCCCAGTTCTATTCTATATTTTTGATACTGGGCCTCTCTCTGTATCCCACTGTAGCCTCAAACTTGCAGTGATCCTCCTGCCTCAGTGCTGGGATCACCACTGTGACCACACCCACGTTCATTTTATTTTTATGTCGCGGGTGTGGGTGTTCTGCTAGCGAGTCCTGTGCGCGCCTGATGCCCTGACACCCAGGCACTAGAGTGAGGCGATTATGGGCACCCTGTGGTACCTAAATGGACCTCAGTGGGCCCGCTGTGTCACGGTTGCTTGAAACAGGCTTCCATGGGGCCCAGGCAGGCCTCAGGCCTGCTAAAGCTCAGGCGGCCTTGAACTCCTAGCCTGGCATTGCACATTCCTGTTTTTGGTATCACCTGCTGGAAAGCCTCTTCTTTCTTCGTGTCGCTTTCTTGACCTGAGGTGACAGCCTTTCCCACTTTCAGGTCACAGGCTCTGCAGTCCCTGGCCTCGGCTCCAGCCTAGCTCTCCCTCTCCCCGCTTCTTATGTAATTCTGAGTTAAGTAATATTATCTTAAGAATATTCTTCATAAGTGGTGTCTCTTTTGAGGGGAAACCAGTTTCCCCAGCCACAGGCAGGAAATAATTGTTTAAAAAAACAGATATGATAAAAATAGACAGTGCTCATGTGTGCTGGCCCCTGGGAAAGGGATAGCTTTAACCACAGAGTGGAATCTGCCCAGCCCCTGAGGCCACACCCACCAGGTCCCCATGCCTTGGCCCCAGTGGCCAATACTGGATCTGACCTTCATTAAACTGTCCTCCAGGGTGACGGTGTCCTCCTTCGGGGCCACAGATGCTGTCTGCCGAGCAAGGTCCCACCACAGCAGTCCAGGGCCCAGGGAGCTGCGCTTGGTGGGGCCTGAGAGGTAGGGAGGGTGGGGACTTAGGGTGGGTTCTTGCCAGCCCTTATGCCAGCCATGGCTGCCCACTCAGTCTGACTGAGTTGCTTTACCTGCTGTGTAAGGAGTCAAGTTGGTTTTAGTGTTAGGCTATTTTTCTCTTCTGAGACATTCTCCAGCTACATCTCATTTGTTCTGGTACTCATGGCAATCCTCCTGCCTCTGCCTCCTGAATGTTGGCATAAGTGGTGGGTGCCATTGGCTCAGCTGGCTAGGAGTGTCCACCATTCCAACCACTTACTGTTTCAACCCTAGTGTCTCAAAGTTCGGCAAAAGCCTGAGGGCATCAAGTCACTAAATCAGAGGAGGAAGGTGGCTGCGGCTTTGGGTTGGTCATCAAAGGGCTAGGGCTCAGTGGGTAAGGTCTGTTCTGTGTATCCCCAGAACAACAACAACAACAACAACAACAAAAAGCAGGTATGGTGGAGCAAGTGCTGAGGAGCAGGTGGGAGAGGAGGCTGCTAGGTCTGCCTCAGCTACAAGAGGAGTGGGAGGCCAGCCTGGGCTAAATCAGAGCCTGTCTCAAAAGGAAATGCACGACTAAGAGAAGAAAGCACGTGGGGTGGTGCTTTCCAAGCACTCAGAAAGCCTAGGCAGGGAGATTGTCACGAGTCAGAGGGTCAGCCTGTAACACAGAGTGAGACCCTATCTCAAACCCAAGCACAAAAGATTTTTGGCAACACAAACAGGCACCTCCCCAAGCTGAGATTTGTTTCAGGACCACGGACAGCGCCCCGCATCCCCTCGCTGTAGTAAGGGCTCTCTGGAAGGAACCTGCCTCAGTTCCCGCGTCTGCAAAATAGACCTGGCCTTGCGGGGCGCGGGGTGCCTCGAGGATGACGCAAATGTGCCAGCTCTCAGCCCGGGGAGAGCCTCTTCTAGCTCTCCCTTTGGGAAGCCGGAGGTGGAGGCAAGAGGATGAAAGGTTGAGCCCGAGGGAGGCCGCTGCACTTACCGGTTAGGTAGCTGATGATAGCGCCACAAAGCACAGTGGTCAGCGTGCCCAGAGCCCCGTAATAGAGATAGGATATGGCATAGAAGGTGGCGGCGAGGGTAGGGCGGCCTGCGTCCATCCCAGAGCTGGGGTGAGAGAGGAAGGTGTGACATGCCTTCTTCCCCCGTCTGTCTAGCAGCCCACCGGGCCCTGCTTCAGCCATCCGTCAGATATGGTGACTTGCGCAGAAGCCAGGTCTCACCGATTTCCGCTACAGCCTGCCACCCTTCGTGGCTGCCCATTGATCTTGCAATTAAATGAAACTGAATACTTAGAAAGAAATCTTGTCACAACCTCCACAGCTGTCCATGAGGAAGGAAGCTCCTAGGAGCACAGAAATGTCAACAGGACCCGACCAAGCCTCGGAAGGTTTCAGATGGGCACGGAGCTTGCTTTAGCATTTTCTATTCTTTCTCTGTATTTTCCTAGAAGTAACCCAGGACCTCTGCCATGCTAGGAAAGTGCTCAACCACGGAGCTACATGCCAGCTCAGGCCTGTTTTTGAGACAAGGTTGTTACAGACTCCTGCGTGTTGGGAGAGAAGCCTGCACACACACTCGGCCTTGTGCACGAAGGTTCACTGAAATTCTGTTCACTACAGCCCAACCCAGACACCACCCACATGTCCATCAACTGACGAGCAGTTACCACACATGGAAATGGTATATCCATTCAAAGGAATATTACTCAGCCATGAACGAGAAGGAAGCAAAGGCATGTGCTCCAATCACAGACAATCACTGATGAACTTTCAAAACAGGGTGAGACACAAAAGCCAACATATTCTAGATTTTGTTCACAGGGAAAGCCCAGTACAGGTAAACCAACAGACTTAAAACATGGATCCTCAAAGAAAAAGAAAGAAAGAAAAGAAAAAAACAAAGAATGAAAGGGCACACTGGGATCCAGGACCTCTTTGGCTACATACAGAGTTTTGGGGCCAGCCTGGGCTACATGAGTCTATCTCAAAGTACTAGAATACAAAAAATAAAAGCAAAAGTGAGTCAGTTCCTTTGCCTTTGGCCTCTGCCCTTCTGCTAGGTGCCACTCGCTTCCCTGTGGCCTCTGAACTGGAATGTGGCCGGATGGCCTTTGCACAGATGGGTTTTTTGTCCTCTATCAATGCTCCCCTTCCCCCTGCTGGCCTTGGTCCCAGTCCCTTCCGGTTAACAACCTGACATCACACCCTGGACCCCGACACCCGGTTGCTCACCTGGGGCCCCCGCTGGAGGCGTTGGCGGCTCTGGATGGGCCAAGGAGGAGGGAGGCGTTGGTGCACCCTGCGGCCGAGGTGGGCAGCACCCCCATGGTCTGCTCTCCGGGCGGGTACAGTGTGGCCCCCACGGCCACCCACAGGGATATAGCCAAGCCTGCTGCCAGCCCAGAGAGGACGCCCTGGGGGCAGAGTCACCATGAGGGAAGGGGTTCCTCGACCAAGCTTCCTACAGACCACGCCCACCGCCTTCCCCACTCACAGGCGTGTTACAGGCTGGGAGCAGCATCCCCAGCGTGAAGGCTCCTAGCAGAGGCCCACTGATGACGCCCATCACGGTGAAGGAGCCCTGCCAGGCAGGTGGAGAAGGGCTAGGCTTAGCCACCACCTCTCGGGACTCAGTTTACTCTATGGAATCCCACTGCAGGTCTTGAGACTGCTCTGCCCAGTTTCCTCAATCCTGTTTCTCCCCCAAGGCTGATAGACAGTGATGGTCTTACATGTGCCTTAGACCTCTTTATGTAGCTAGGGCTTGCTTTGAAGCCCTCTTCTGCCTGGCTCAGTGCCAAGCCTCCCCTCCCCCCAGTGTTCCCAGTGGACTGAGCATCTCCCTGAGGTTCAGCTGGTGTTGGGGGTACAAGGCAGGCGGGGTTGGGGTTCTTACCTGGAGGACACCGCCTCCCAGCAGCGAGGACAGAGCAGCCACGGAGAGGCAGGCTGAGCCGTAGATGAATGCTGTGGTGGAGGGATAGCACAATCAGTGTGGGGTACCATCATGGCCCGAACACCAGCCCCCCCAAACTCACATAGCCCTTTAGAGATGTAAACCAGCTTCCGAGGTGCCAGGCCAGGCATCCTTGGCTTGACAAGGTCTTCCACGGTGACGGCTGCCATGGCGTTGATACTGGTGGATGCGGTGCTGTGGGAGGAGAACAAGGGAAGCACCTCAGGACACAGGACACATCAGACAGCTGGGCAACCCTCTGCCTGGGGCCATCTCCCATAGGCGATGGATGGACCCAGAACATGACATGCTCCCAGGGGATGATGGCCAGTCAGGAAGGGCAGAGCTCCTGAGGGCCGAGCCACAGCTGTGGGGTGAACGGAGCACCCACCTGAGGGTTCCACTGTAGGCACAGGCCAGAAAGAGCCCGGGGACTCCCGGCAGGTCCTCAAAGATGTCCAATACGAGCAGCGGCATGTACTGTGGGACAAGGACAGTGGTTTCTGGTTTTGGTTTTGGTGTATTGGGCGGGCCAGCCTTGGCTACATAGTCAGTCACAGGTCAGCCTGAGCTACATGAGACCCTGTCTCAACAACCCCTTACCCTCCTGTTAGTGACTGTTAGTTGAGATGTTCGTCTTGCCTGCTCACACACTCACTATGGCCCCCACAAATCACCTCCCTGCCTCCCCCACCCTGTCCTCAAGATGTCTTTCCAGGCTACACCTTCTGGGAGAAATGCTTTTCCAGCCCCACCTGGTGGAGGGGAGAGGGAGAGAGTTTGATGTGAGTGAACTCACCTGGTCTGGGGCTGAGATGCGGCCTGTGAGGAGGGGGTCACACTGTTTGTAGTACACGAACATGACAACGCCACAGCAAGCCGCGCTGGCCACAATCAGGAAGAGACCCAGCTGGTTGACAAGCAGGGCCCTAGAGAACACGGTGGCCTTAGGAGCGGGGATGAAGGGGCAGCCGGTCCCACGAGACTCCACGTGGGTCCCTCACCTGCATACTCACAGCTTGGCCTTTCTCTCTGTGCGGCAGGCCACATAGCGCTGGACCTGGGCTTGGTTCACACCGTACATGGAGAGCCACACCAGTGTGCCACCCACCACAAAAGTCCAGAAGGTATAGCGGCTCCGAGGGTCGGGGTCAAAGCTGGGGAGGGAGGGAGACAGCTGGCAACCTCATGAGGGTGTCATGTCACCCTCCCCAGGTCACCCACGCTTGTTCTAGGTCCTAAGCGGACATCTGCGGAGAGTTTTGAAGTGTAAGTAGGAGTTTCTATGTTGAGTTTTGCTTCCCTCTGACACCTGTGCATGGGGGTGGGGTACTCAGAAGCTATCATTCCATGATCATAGTACTGGGAGGCTGAGGGAAAGCTGTGGGGCTGCCTGGCCTGCAGAGTGAGGCCCCATCTCTCACTCCATCAGGTTGATCCGGGAGTGGTTCTGAGCGAGCCTGAGCACGTTCCAGGGGCCCCCCATGAGCATGGTGCCTCGGGCCAGGATCACCCAGAAGCCAAGGAGCATCACCACGACCTGGAACACGTCTGTCCAGACCACGGCCTTCATACCGCCCTGTGTGGGAGAGGCAGCACAGTCACAGGCCTGCCTGGGGTGAGAGGCAGAGACACCTGCTCACTCTGCGATGCTTCCTGTGTCACAGGGAGCCACAGTCCCCTTCCTGAGCTTCCCCACCTGGAAAATAAGGTTAGTGTACTGTCCCATGGTTGGCTGGAGGATTAAACAAGATGATGGGTGAAAGGTTGTAATGGCCCCAACATAACAGCGAATATTTCAATACCCGTTGTTAGCAGTGTCCGTGTGTGTGTGTGTGTGTGTGTGTGTGTGTGTGTGTGTGTGTGTGTTTAGGACTATGTAGCCCAGGATGGCCTAGAACCTTCCAGCCTCCAGCCTAGGCCTCCCTAGGGCCGCTGTGACTGGAGCCTGGTGGCTATGCCTGTTTTCACAAACTGTGATTTCTCCCTGCCTTTTCCTGCCATTCACAGAGAGCTGAGCCTCCGGCTCCAGGAGCAGCAACCAGAACATGCCAGCCCCCCAGGTGGCACGGCCAATCTTGGAACCCGGAGAAGAGCAGGCCAGAGTCTCAGCCAGCTCCAGCTGAAACCAGTTAACTGCTGGGCAGGAGCCAAGAAAGGCAGAGGCTCAGATCACGGGAAGGCAAAGCCCAGGAGGACTGCCGGATCCAGCCGCACCTGAACTAGTGAGCCTGTCTGTCAGTCGTTATGTGGGAGAGGCCATGGGGGCCAGCTGGGCAGGGCTAGCTCGGGATTTAGGCAGCTGGGTGGTGCTGCCTGCCTGGGCTCTCCACGGGTCAGCGGCCACTCACTCACCACGGTCGTGTACACGGTGCAGATGATCCCCGTGGACAGGAGTGAGGCCCAGATGTCTAACCCGGTCACTGCAAAACACACCTTCTGTTAGGCCTCTTATCCTGCCTGCTCACGTGGGGTCCAGCCTGGACTACTAGGCTCCCACCCCTCTCCCGCCCGCCAGTCAGACCTTGGTTGAGGATGAGCGCCGGCGCGTAGATCACGATGCCAGTGTACAGCATCTAAGGGTAGGGAGGGCCCGTGAGAGCAGGGGGCGGGGCCAGCAGGAAGAGGGCGGGTTCAGGCAGGGAAGCGGGGAAGCCAGGATACAAGAGGGCGATTTTTAGGTGGGATAGTGGTGGAGCTGGGCAAAAGGGTGCCCCTAGGCAGGAGAAGGGTGGACCCATGGGCGTGATCCCGGTAGGTCCCACGGAAGCTAAGCTCACTCTGGGCAGGGGCGGGGCCAGACAGGATAGGGGCGTGGCGTGAGGGCAGGTTGGGGCGGGCTGTGACAGGGGCTAGCGAGGGCGTGGCTGGTTGGGCCCCGGGCTCACCGTGGCCGCCAGGTACTGCAGCGTCCCGCAGAGCCGCACCGCTCGGCTGAAGCGCAGCTCTAGGTACTGCAGAGGGAGCCAAGGGCTGGAGGTCAAGCGGCCCCTCGGCCCCTCTCATTGTTCTTACTCTCTCCCGGGTGCCCAGCTCTGCGCTGACACAGAGTAGGACAAGCCGGCTTGCAACTCGCAGCAGTCCTCTGGCCAGCGCTTCGCTAGTGCTGAGTTGTCAGGCCTGGGCCTTCAAATTGTCACTACCTTTGTTGGACGATTGCAAGATGTCCAGTTGCGCCTTAAGATTTGAAACTGGGGTCTCTCTAGTGAGTCCAGCTTGCCTGGAGCTCACGACAATCCTCCTGCCTCAGTCTCGCTAGCGCTGAGAGTGCCACCCCGTTTTCACTACAGCTGTTGGACGGTTGGGAAACCCTGGGGGCCCTGCGCCACGCTGCGGGCGTTTGAGCCAGACAGGCGCGGGTAGGCGGCCTGTCCCGGGCGCGCGCGGGGACGGGTCTCGGCGGAGGCCACCGCCCCGAGGCTGCTCCGAGCGGTGGGACCCGGACTCGCTCTTCCTCCTTCCTGGCCCCGCCCGGTGCCCGCGGCATCTTCCCGGAACCGTCCCGCGGGCCCCGGCCCCTACCTGGTAGGTGCTGGTGAGGCCCAGGCGGTAGAAGATGGGCAGGAAGAGCAAGGCGGTGAGCAGCGAGTTGAGCAGCTGGCCCGCGCACATCCACAGGAACTTGAGGCCGTAGCGCGACGCCTCGGCGGGGACCCCGAGCACTTGCACGGCCGACATGAAGCTGGCGGCCAGCGACAGCCCCACGGGCACGGCCGCCAGCTGCCGGCCGCCGGTGAAGAAGTCCTCGGCGCTGCGCTGGCCGCCGCGAGCCAGGCCGACCCACAGCCCGATGCCCGTGGACACCAGCAGCATGGTCGCGAACACGCCGTAGTCCCAGGCGCCGAAGGTGGCCCGAGCCCTGGCCGCGCCCTCCATGGAACGGCGCCTGGCGCGCGGGGATGCGGGACGTGGGGAGCGGCGTGGAGGGTCCCCTTGCTCTGCGCGCCGCGGATTTATTGGGCTCCGGGGTGAGGGCGGCTCCGCCCCCGCCGGGAGGAGGGCGCGACCCGCACCCTTTCCGTCCTGGCGAGCGGGGCTGCCGGGCGCGGGCGGCCTCTTGGCTCCGGACGCTCGCTCCCACACCCAGCCCTCGTGTAAGGTGGTGGACACACGGGGAGGGCGACGGAGGGGCGAGGCCTGCGCTCACCCGGCTTCGGTGCGGAGCGACCCTCCGTCAGCGGGGTCCGCCTCTCTCCATGGTAGGGTCGGGAACTGGCCAGCCTCGCCCTCTGGCTAACCCGGTAGGGGTCACTCGGGTCCTTCTAGCTTCTCCCTTCTGGTTAAGACTCAGTTTCCCCACCTGTACAATGGGAGTCCGGCCGTGCCGTGTGCGTGGGAGTTTGAGGCTGAACCTCATGCAGCCCAGGCTGGCATGGAGTCCTGACCTTGCCTGGGCAGCGAAACACGAGCATGCACACCTGGCCTAGCTCTCCTCCCTCTTCCTGCTTTCTCTTCTTTCCTTCCTTCACACAGGCTGGTCTGGAAGCTGTGGCAATCCTTCTGCCTCAGCTTCCCTAGTGATGGGATGACAAGTGTGGGCCACCCGGCCTGCAAGCTCATTCGCTCGTTTTTTGGGCGCCTGTTTCTCCCTTCAGAACAGAAGCTTGCTAGCAGTGGCTTTCGAGAGGCCCAGGACTGACGCGGGCCCGGAGTGATGTAAGCTGTCACCGTGGGACCCTTCCCTGTTGAACTGGCTGGCTGGTGTGTCTGGGATCGATTCCCTCACTACATGTTTTGGGTGGCCTAAGGCGAGAGCCCCCTCCTGGTGTCACGGGGAATCTGAGGCAAGGCCCACGTCAAAGGGCCGGTGGAGGCATTCCCCAAGCCTTGGTGACTGGATCACGGACACTGGGGGGGGCCACTGAAGACTTTGACCCCGATGGCTTTAAGGTTTTGAAATGCTTCAGAATGGGTAGAGCTAAGGCGAGATGGAAAGGGCATGAGGCAGTTCATTTCGGAGCCGACCTGGAGTAAGGAAGCAGGGGGGAACAGGAGAGGGGAAGCCTCCCAGGACTGCTGGCTCTGCAGGCAGGCCCAGCGGGGAGCAGCATGGACATGTGCCCAGTGCTCTGGCACCAGGCCCTTATGGCTGCTTGTGCGCTCAGGGAAAGTGCTTATGCCCCCTGCCTCACCCCAACACTTGGAGAGACACGGTTTATCTGTACAACAGACTCCTGGCAGTTCTAGAAATCACTCTGTAGACCAGGTTAGCCTCAAACTCAAAGCTCTGCCTGCTTCTGCCTCCCAAGTTGCTAAGATAAATGGCGTGTGCAAAAAGCCTGCCAAAAGGTTGTCAAAGGTTCAGGAGAACATTCATGAGGTCAGGCCAAGCCAAGCCGTCTAAGACGAACTTAGGTGAGGGGTTAGCTGCACATGAATGCAGGAGCCAGCAGAGGCCAGGGGCACTGGATGGCCCAAGGCAGTCACAGATGTGGGCCTAATACAGGTAGAGTCCAAAGCAGCAGCAGCGCTAGCCACTGCACTGCATGCCTCTTACATTGCTTATTTCTGCTAGGCAGGGCCAGTCATCAGTAGTGGGGCAAAGGCTGTAGCTAAAGCCTTTTATCTTTTGGTGCTGGAGAGATGGCTCAGTGACAAGTGCAGTGCCTGTGGGCCAGCCCCCCCAGGGGCTTCAGTTGTCCTGACACTACCTCACTAGCCTTTCTCCAGGAGACAAGTCTTGCCAATGGTCACAGTACACTTAGGCGTCACTCGGCTGCCAGCAGGCAGCCCAGACACTGGTGTGGCTGGCACTAATAGACCCCTTCAAAACCCAGCACCTAGGTGGTCAAGGGTAAACCCAACCCAAAGGAACCCTGTGCTCCATCCAGCTAGTCTTAACACCAGCACCCTCCTTGGGAAAGAGTGACTCTGGTCCTCATCTAAGCCTGGAGGCTTAGTCAACTGTCCCCAGACACCCCACCCCCCGTGGCCGGACTGGCCTCACTCCAGCTCAACAGAGGCTTAGGGCTCAACCAGGTCCCAGGGTGTGATTATGCCTGGAATTCTCAGGCCTGAGCCAGCACCCTGGAGACCGCAGAAACAAACCCCACCATGTCAAAGTCAGACACAAGGCTTAGCACACAGAATCTGCAGCAGGGAGGGAGGACCTGGGGCACACAGCGATACAAAGAGGCTTGAGTGCGGCCACCTGGGACCTCCTCAGGGACAGAATCAAACAAGCAAGGGAGGACGCTCAAGACTTTTATTCTGCGGGTCTCTGGGTCTAGAAGAAGGTGTTGGGCCTCTTGGTGGTGAAGCGCGGCTTGTGCTGGCGCCGCAACACACGGTGGGGCAGCGGGAACTTTATCTTGGAGTCCTGTGTGGAGAAGGGACAAATGACTAGGGATCGCCCAGGCGCAACCACCCCCCACAGCCCTGCGTCAGCCCCCACTTGAGGCCACTCACGTGGAACTGCTTGACAGCTGGCCGGCGACACTTGCCCGCTGCAATCTCTTCCACCTTCATGATCTGGATGGAGTGCGCGCGGGCACGGTGCCGGGCACCCATGTCACGGTCTGTGGAAAGAGACGGAAATCAGCCCTATCCTCCCGAGGGTCCTCAGAACTGTAGAACCTCCTGATTCACTTTGGGGGGCACTGCACAGCCCCCCAAAGGCGACGAAGCCCCTTTGCTGTGCGCACCACTGCTTAAACGGCCACTACAGGCAGTGGCAGCTCTTGGGTTGGGTGCCAGGCTGGCAGGGGGCTGGAAACTCACAGCACTGGGTGACCGCACCAGCGGTGGTCAGGTCCCGGTACTCTCGGTACATGTTGTGTGTACCGCTGCGGGAGTCGTAGCGCAGCCAGATGCCGAAGTTCTTCACCCGTAGCGGCGACTTCTCAAACACCTGTGGGTAACGGGGTGGCTGTGAGGCACACTGCCCTGGCTCTGACAGTGCCCAAAGACTGTCCCCCTGTGGAGGCCCAGGGCGCACCTGCCCGCAGTACACAATCTCCCCGGATGATTTCTTCATCTTCTTCAGCTGGGACACGAAGTACCAGAACCGGGACTTGGCCACCACATGGTTGGGTGCGAAGATGCGCATTCGGTACAGGGGTGGTGTGTGGCACTTTGGGGTGGGCAGGCAGCGCCCCACCACTTTATACTCCCGAAGCTGAAAGACATGTCACCGGTGGAGGCTGCTGGGTTATGGAGGCAGACGCGGCCTGGTACCCATTACTCACCCCACAGGCAGGGTGCCCAAGCTGCCCCTCCGTCACCCTGCTTTTCCTGGATACATAGTGTGCCCAGTTCCTAAGCTGGACTCCACCCTGTTTCACTTTCCAAGAGCCCAGGGGCAGCCACTTCAGAATAATCATGCCGTGCTGTGGATCTGCCTCAGTTTCCCCAGCTCCAGCATCTAGTTCACATGCAGGTAGCTGGGCACTCTGTCCTCCCTGAAAACTCTAAGCTAGCAGTGGTTGCGCATGCCTTGAATCCCAGAGCAGGAGAACCTTGAAGCTAGCCTGTTCCGCAGTTTCAGGGCAGACAGCACCACACAGATGTCTTTGGGTGGGGAAGATCGGGTGCCAAGAGCTGGGATGGCCCCTTTCCTGTATGTCTCACAAGCAGACAGGAAGGCCACTGTCTGGAGAGCAAACCTGATGTGTGAGACCCCACACCTTAGTTTACAATTTGCTTTTTGTTCTTCCCAAGTATGAGGCAGCCCATCATGTCCTCCAATTTGGAACTAGATAAAGACGGCTCAAGTGACAGGCCTGCCTCTACCTCACCCACTGCGACATCAAGTATGGGGAAGCAGACTCGCTGAACTCAAGAGCTGGGCGCAGGAGACCACAAAGGAACAGCTCGGCCTACCCGAGTACCGCAGACTAGCTTTACATTTGAAGATGGGCTCTCATCCTCTTGAACTCTCCAGACGTGCTGCGAAACTCAGCAGCCGTAGCCTGTATTTCTTGAACACTAGAACTCGCGATAACCATCCTGCGTCGGCTTGCTAGGGGCTCCTACCACAGTGAGTGCCACTGTAACACCAATGTTCTCCCCTTCTCGGACGAGAGGATCTTGGAGGCCCCTCCCTCAACTACTAGCCTGCCGGGGTACCCCGATCTACGCGGCTCCGCCCGCGTCTGCTCAGCACGAGGCGGCCGCCATGTTGGCGGCGAGGAGGCCGTGCGCGCGGAGAGCCGCCCGCGACCGGGAGCGCGGCCCGGCGGCCGCCCACAGCGCCATCCCGAGTCACACGGGCACCCCGCGTGGCCACGCCGCCACGCCGTGACCCCAGCCGCACCGCTGGGGTCCTTACCGTGCCCGACGCCTTCATGGCAGTCCGTCCAACTCCGCCGCCACTCACAAAAGGAAGTGTTGCTTTTCGCGCAGGCTCTCACCATGCAGTCTGTGGCGGAAGTCCCGCCCTCCAGACACCGAGCGCTCATTGGACACAGAGCCTAGCGCTCTAAGAGCTTAGATTCTTTATTGGCTACAGATCGGTACGAGAAGCCCCGCCTCTTCTCGGGGTGACTACAAGTCCCAGGAGGGGGCGGGACACGCTTTTGCACATTTCTCCGGGTCGGGTCCCAGCGTCTGCGCACTGGGAATGTAGCGTAACGGCGGCTTCCAGTTCGGGTCCACCGTTCTTTCCTTTGTCTTCGTTTATTTCTCTTTCTACACCATCTCTTTGTGTATATACCCATCTAGCCCCCATTACCTACCTAGTCATCATTTTTTAGAAATTGTTTCATTCTTAAACCCGTGTGTGGGTGTTTGCCTGCGGATGCCGGAAGAGGGCGTATGGTGCTGGAGTTAAAGTTGTGAGCCGTGAGGCGCTTGCTGGGTCTCGAACCCGAGTTGGTGCTCTTAGTTGCCGCGTTTTCTCTCCAGCCTCATCTATCTTTTTATCTGTCATCAGTTTATTTTGTTGTTTGTTGGGACAGGATTTGTGTTCCCCAGACCAGCCTGTAACTCACTGTAATTCTCCTGCCTCAAGTTCCTGATTGTAGTGATACGGGAGCGTGCCAACCGCCGACCCAGTAGCTGTTCTCTTCATAGAATTGTAGCAGAATTGTACCGCGCTACCTCCTTGCCCTTTTCCTGGCCAGCTTCCCTTCCGGTAGGGAAACGGGCGACAATATCCGCTGTCTTCGCTAGAGGGCGTGCGCCCTCCTTTGGCTCAGCTGCTGGGCTGACTTATCTGGGCTGCTGTCTCCCGTTGAGCTTGAGTGTATACAAGTGTGGGGCCTCAGTTTTCCCAACCCCTCCCCGGTCCATAGGATAGTTGTAAGATTTAGAAATTGGGCGTGGTGATGCATGCCTGAGGTCTTACGTCTTACAATGGGAAACGCAGGCAGGAGGCTCACGACAGAGGGCCTTGGCTACATAGCAAGTCTCCTCCCGCCCTCCCCCTCCCTCACACCCCGAAATAAACAGCATATGATCATGTGTGCAGCCGGCAGGCTACGACACAATGTCTCCCTTTGCCGGGCCACACTGTTGCACACATACTGCGCTCTGTAGGCTGCTGAAGAGAGGTAGACACATTTTGTAAGATGCAGGCAGATCCTGAGATGCCGGGGGAGGGCAGGGGAGGGACAGGGTCATGGTGAAGAAGGTGGTATCCAGGCCCAGTCTTAGTTTTTTGTTTTGTTTTGTTTTTAAATTTATTTTTCTGTACATTTGGTGTTTGGCATACATGCATGTCTGTGTGAGACAGTTGGATCCACTGGAATTTGAGTTACAGGCAATTGTGAGCTGCCATGTGGCTGCTGGAAATTGAACCAAGGTCCTCTGGAAGAGCAGCCAATGCTCTTAACTGCTGAGCCATCTCTCCAGAACGAACCCTAGCCTTAGTCTCGAGCTGGGCCTTGGTGTGAATTGCCAGTCTACAGGCTGTGTGCACGAGCCCGGCAGCTGGTGATGGGGAATGTGACAGGTGTTGGAATTCCACCCGTTGTTTTGTAGATGTTCACTTTGGCCTCTCCTGGGTGCAATAGGCTCCAGCCTGAACAGACCTCCTGCTCCAACTGGCTTCACTCTTGGGGGCTGTGAAACATCCCAGCAGGGCCACCTGTTGTAGGACCTCAGGTTTCTGTCACACACCCTTGTCACCATAGGCTGTCAGCATTCTGGACTTTGAGGCCCGCTGACTGGACTGTCCCCTCTGCCTCTGTCCTTCTGCAGTACACCCTGGGAACCGAGGCTACCCTTTTTGGTCCCTCAGTCACCAGGCACAGTTGTCACTTTTTAGTCATTCCAGTCTTTGTGCCTTTCAGAACTGGCAGGATTTCAGACTCCAAAATGCCTTCAGGCTTATTGTGTGGTACTCAGGATTTCCTGTGCCTGCAACCATAGCTCTGAGGAGGGAACTCAGGGCCTCATGTGAAGGGAAAACACCCAGACACCAAATCCTTAGCACGAAGGACATTTATTTACCCACCCTGGAGGGACAAGCGGAGTGTGTGTGTGTGTGTGTGTGTGTGTGTGTGTGTGTGTGTGTGTCTTTGCCTCTGGTTCAGGGAAGGACAGCAGCAGGTATCTGCAGGAGTGGGTTTTATGGAAAGAAGGTAAAGTCCATGCTAGGGTGAGTTGCTAAGTTCTGATTGGACCTTGGAGTTTTAGTCAGGCATAAGGAAGTACCCAAAGGAGGGACTGGATCTTGGTGGCTAGCTTTAGGAATGGAATCTAAGGCTTTAGAAGGGGAAGGAAGGCAAGAGGCCAACACCTGCTAGCACATGTTTGCAATGCTAGGGCCTATTAGAGAGCTCTTCATTCCCACCTTTCTGTTTTATTATTGGATCGATCACTGGGTATTAGGTAAGTGAGTGTCATTTTTATGGCTACTTGTGGGGCCAGTGAGGAAAAGAGGTACGGAGACTGAGAGGCTCAAGAGTAAAGTATAAAGTTCAATAAGTTTTGGGTTGCGGTGCTGGAAGGAGCGGGGGGGGGGGGGCAGTGTTCCTGCTGACTTCAGGTGTTTTCTCAGCATCACCAGGAACTTGGAATGGTGGCCAAGTCTGGGAAAGGCTGTTGAACTTGCTGTCCAGGCTTTGTGGACCATCTGGGTCTAGCCTCCTTGGAGCTCTCTATAATGCAAATTCCAAGGGAACACTCAGAGCTGGGCAGCTGCTGCAAGGAGCTGCAGGTGATTTGAAATTGACCAAGGACAGAAGGGAAAGTTAAGAAGTTGGGGGAAATTTTAATCTTGGGTATACATTTTAAACTTCTAGGCCCATGGTCTCCAACCACCTAACACGACACAAGAGAGAAAAAAGGATAGAGGGAAAGAGCTCCCTGAATAAAGTCAGGGGTCAGAAAGGGGTCGATGTTATCATTAGACTACTTCCTGCTGATTAGGGAATTGAGTTCCTTAGGCCAAGTTTGATCTTTGCCATCAGGATACTAATTTCTTTTTGTTGTTTCTTCTTTGTGCACAACTACTTAACAAACCACAACCAACCCAGCTGAACTACCAACCCACCAACCCAACCTCTCAGGGCCCTAGCATTTATACACACTCTGAAAAGCCCCCAGATTTCCAAATATCAGTCAGTCGCAGAAACTATGTACAACTGACAAACAGCACACTTGTACTAGAGCAGGCGTTAAATCACAGTCAGCTGCTGTGGAACAGCCCCGAATTCCACATCTGTGATTAAAATGAAAACATATTCTTAGAATATTGCTGTTTTTGTTTTGTTTTGTTTTGTCTTTGTCTTTTTTCAAGACAGGGTTTCTCTGTGTTGCTCTGGCTGTCCTGGACTCACTCTGTAGACCAGTCTGGCCTTGAACTCAGAAATCTGCCTGCCTCTGCCTCCCCAGTGCTGGGATTAAAGTTGTGCACCACCCTCACCTGGCTATTGCTGTATTTAAAGAAACCAAAATTCTAAAATTGCAGCTACAGGAAAAGGGGGAAAGATACACTCTTAGAAACAGGCAGGTGGGAATCTTGAGCTTAGTTGATGACAGTTCTTATCTGGAGTCCATTTGACCCTTAAGACATGGATTCCAGTTGATGCCCTGAAGCTTACAGGAATTTTCTTATATACTTATTTTTATTTCATGTGAATTGTTGTTCTGCTAATACAAAGCTTTTTGGGATTCCAGGGAGTGAGATTGTGTCCAAATGGAGGTGGGGAAAAAAGGAGGGAGGAAGAGGTGAAGGACTGCTATTTGAGTAGAAGGCAAAAGCTACATCGATTTTGGAAAGGCTATCTCTTCTTAGTGAGGGAATAGAGTATGAGGGAATGAGGAGAAAGGAGTGGGGAAAGAGAAGCCTCAGAAGGAGCAAGTTAGGGGATGGGTTGGAGGGTCTGGGGGACTGGCCAAGTATTCCTACTATGGGTAATGGAGAGCAGTGAGCAAAGTCCCAGAATTTTCTCAGGACTTAAAAAGTGGCCCTAGTATCTAGGAGGAATGTGATGAGGTGACCTGACACAAAACATCAGAAGTCCAGAAGCTAGGCTTCTGGAGAGTGGGTGGTGTGGGTTCAGGCAGGTCAGTCAACATCATCAGAGATCTGAGAAGGATGACCCATAGCAGGTGGTAGAATCTGAATGGCCTATATATTGATTAAAGTGACAGAGATGTTTCCATTTCTAAACCGTTGCCCTTGGTTGCTGTGGTCTCCGTGACTGTGCCGTGTGGGACTTCAGCTATCATACAGGACAGCATTTAATCTTTAGCTGAGACTTTTCCTGTAGAGAAACTTGGGGAAAATGACCTTACTTTGATCAGGCAGAGTAGGGAAATCAACCCAAAAGTGTTCACTGATTAATCAGAGCCCTGGCAGTAGGGAAGGCATGGGGCAGTTCACCCAGTGGGTTAGCCTTACCACAATCCAGGTAGAGTCACCACGCTCCTTCTGTCTTCTTTGGAGACCTTAGGGTCCCCATTAGAAAGGGGGCATACCTAATTATGGGACATGGGACACTTCAACATTTCAAATGTCATATTCAGCAGATTTTTGAAGAGTTTGCAGACCATCTATCTATTATATAAGTTCAGGCTTAACCTTGAAAACACACAGGAGGCTCAATAAAGCTTGTCATTAAATGAATGACAGAGCTGAGAGTGAAAGCTTCAGGAATGCAGGCAGGAACTGAGACAAGAGAACAGGGTCACACAGTATCATAGAAGCCAGAAAAAGGAGAGATGGCTCAGTGGTTAAGAGCACTGTCTGCCCTTCCTAAAGTACCTGGGTTCAATTCCCAGCACCCACATGGCAGCTCACAACTGTCTGTTAATGCTGATTCCAAGCGCTCTGACTCCTTCACAGTAATGCATATAAAATGAAACCAAATAAATAATTTTTTATAAAAAGAAGCAAAAAAAAAAAAAAAAAGAAAAAAAAGAAAATAGTGGGAACAAGAAAAGGATCACAGAGGAGAGACAGGACCAAAGTCAGAGAGAATGCATTTTGGGACAGCAGGCAGAGCTGCAGGCAGATTCTCTAGGGAGAATTGAGAGGATGCAAAAGAGGGATGAGAGGTAGGGGAAGTGAAACTGGGCTCATTGACTACTTTATTGGGTTCCTATATCTACCACCCTTCACCCCGATCACTTTCAACCCACAGCACTAGGTAGGATGGTTAGAGAGGAAAGGGGGCATAGATCTCTTTAGACTACCTCCTGCTGATTAGGGGCAAGAGTTCTTTGGGACAAATCCAATGTTCATCAGCAGAACATCTTCAACCAGCAATTCAGCAATAGCAAAAAGCAGCAGCAGCAGCAGCCACCAATATAGATCCTGTCTGGGCTCTTGCATTTATACCCTCTCAAGAGTGTCCAGAATTCCAAATACAACCTTTCTGCAGCTGGCAAAAATCATTCCCCTCCTAGAGCAGTAGACAAATCATAGTCAGCCACTGTGCACAGTCTGAAGCAGCCCCACACTCCACACCCATGATTAAAACAAAAACATATTCATATAACATAATTGGGTTTTTAAATAAACCAAAATTATCACTATTTTGGAAAGGGAGCCAGTGAACGTCTTTAGTGGAGAGACCCAGCTGGCATAGCAGGTCACAGCAGAGATATTAGAGAGTAGCTGCTGTGGGTCTTGGGAGTCTGTAGAAGGCTCTGGGAGGTGAAGAGACATTTTTGGCATAGACAAGAAGAGGAATGTTTAGAGCACATGGATGGTGGATGAGAAAAGTAGCAGAGTCTTTGAATCCAATTTGGTGGGTGGCTAAAGCCAGCAGAAACAAATGATCTTAAGAGTCTGGCTAGGGGCTGTTGAGAACCTAGCAAGTGGGCAGGTCTGGGAGAGTTTGCTAGAAGCAGATGCAGGGGGTAGAGGTAGGGCAGATGCAGGGACACCTGGGAGAGTCCAGAGTGAAGAGGAACCCACAACAGGAGTAGAGGGAAGGAGCCACCAACCAAGAGGAGCTGTTGACCAAGATGAGAGGCCAACTGGGGCCAGATCAAGGGTGTGTAAGACCTGGAGTCTCACTGCTCAGGAGCTCAGGATCACGTCCTTCCCAGGGACTCTCACAGACCACAGCTCAATGCAAAAGCAAGAGGTTTTATTGCTATCTCGATAGGGTCACCCCTCCAAAGATAGGAGACGGCCCTGAACATGCAAGGCACAGGGTTTTTATACCTGAAAATCAGATCACTTTTGCTCTATAGTTTACAGCTGGTTGTAGATAGTTCACAGCTGGTTGTTTTTCAGAAAAGTTCACCCCACCCTTCAAGAGCTATCTGCACCTGGCTTCAATTCAAAGCATCACAGTTGTTTTTTTCTCATTCCCAGGTGGTCCCTCAGGTGGGGGGGGGGGTTTGGCGTTAGTTTGGGAGGGACAGGAGACATGACAAGGTTTGGCATGGCGCAGCTGGGACAGGCTGAGCCATGTGCAGAGCACCTGTCCTCAGTTTCGGTGCTCCTGTGTGCTGGGGGGGGGGATCTGGGGGTGGGGCTGATGGCCAGTGGGACACACACAGAGAAACAGAAAAGGAAACAGAAAGTTCAGTGGAAGGCTTGGGTCTGAGGTAGAAGCAGATAGAAATCTCCAGAGAGGGAAGATGGGAGGGAAATCTCCTCCCACCATTCCATGCCCACAAAAATTGTAAAGGTCTCTATTGTTTGCTCTTTAGGGAGTATAAAGGCCATCTGGAGTGTGGAGACACCTGTAATGCTGGTGTGAGCTGCATCTCTAGGAGACATCCTGGAATTATACCAGTCATGATGGAGGAAGCAGCTCCCCTTGTGAGAGGCCAAGAGCCAAGGGCATCCCTGGGGGTCTTAGCAGTTGAGAGGCCTCTGGGAGGGAGGGGTCATCTTTCAGTCACCAAGAGAGAGACATTGTGGGTTTGAGGAGGAATCTGGGAACCTGGCAACAGTGTTTTTACATGGTTAGAACTGGCCACGGGATTCCAATGGAGCTGTCAGCAAAAGCAAGCAGTGAACTGCCAACCAAGCCTAACTGAAGGGAAAGTGTCTGCCAGCCATCCAGGGAGCCCACCATCGCCGCCAAAGGCCGTGGCAAGGTGCATTCTCTCTGTCCCACAAAACAGAGCAGTGATGCCACAAACTCAAGGGTCACCACCCAATGTCCTGAGGAATGTTTAGGACAAATGAAGGAACAGAAAACTCACCAAAGGGAGCAGGCACTGGATGGTCCAGGACGTGTGAGAATTGGGTTGTGCCTTGTACATCTAACAAAGTCAAGGTCTGAGCAACGGAACCAAATGAAGGGGCCTGGGAGTCCTCACAGAGCACATCCAGACACTGGATCCTCACAAGACGCTTATTTACCCTGGAGAGACAGCTGGGTGTGGGGTGGGGGTTTGGGTGCCTCTGTATCTGGCAAAGACAGCAGCAGGTGTTTCTGCAGGAGTGGGTTTTAAAGAGAAAAGGGCAAGTCTGTGCTAGGGTGAGTTGGTAAGTCCTGGTTGGAAATGTTAGGATTCCAGTGTTTTGAAAGTCGGACTGTTGTTTTACAAAACTAAAGTATTGCAATCATTTGATTTTACCAATAAAGATACTGGGGTGAAAATCTACTAACTCAGGCAGAGGAGGCACCCAGCTGATCTTCCTACACTCCGGGAGGAAAAAGCCAAAAGCCCTTTCTTCCTCTTTACACTGTCTTAAATACCCTTTCTGATTAATTAATCCCTGTCAGCTGGTTGCTTGCTTCGCCTCTTGACCTAGGGTTAACTTTATTTAATCCTGTCTACAGAAAGCTCTTGGTTGAAAGGTGTGTGTTAGGGCTGAGCCATGTCAAACAACAAACATGTTTTTCACAGTTCACAATCTTGGGGTTCACAATGGGATCAAATGTCCTGCAACACTGAGCCTTGGTGTTTTAGTCAGGCAAATAAGGGGAGAGACCTTGGTGGCTAGCTTTAGGAATGTAGTCTAATGGTTTAGCAAGGGAGATGGAAGAGAAGAGGGCGAGGCTTGCTGGTACCATGTTTGCAATGCTTGGGCCTGTTGGAGAGCCCTTCTCTGTGAATACCAGGCTTGGACATCTGTCTTTCCAGCTTGCCCATTCAACAAAGTCTCATTCCTCACCCCTCCCTTTGTTTCTTGAGACAGGGCCTCCCTCTATAGTCCAGGAGCTCTCCCATCTTCCTCAGCTTCAGCACACTGGGGTCACAGGCATGTACCCCCACATTTACCTGAAAGCTGGGGTTTTGTTTTAAATAAATTTTTATCTTTATATAAGTCTAAAAATCTTCTAAGAAATCTTGGTCCCCCTCATGCTTCTGTGACATGATGATTTTTTCTCCCGGACAGGGTCTCATGTGTGTAGTTGTCAATGTCCCTGTCCCGGAAGTCCTGGTTCTCCTGTGTCCATCTCCCAGGGCTAGACGACAGCCATGTGCCACCACACACCGTCACAGATGACACTTTTAATTGGTTATGCAATTTTATTATTCTGCCTTCCTCTGTGGACCAGGCTGGCTTCAAGCTCAGAGATCTGCCTGCCCCTGCCTCCCTGGCTCTCCTATTAAAGGCTTGTGCCCCGTGGGCAGCTTATTCAGGGACTTTAAAGTTTTAAAGTTTTCTGTGTACAGGTGTTCCTTGCCTGTGTGCCTGGTGTAAGGAGATGGAAGAACCATTTGCCAAACTTATTGCTTCACTTGAGCCACATCTGTGCCCCGCCATCCACCCTTGCTGGTGATGCAGTAAACCCTGCTCCTGGAAATGTTCTTTTTTTTTCAATGAAGCCTGGCTGGGCTCACGGTGTTCACAGGGTCATAGAGTTGATGACTCTTGGGGTTCACGGCACTCCTGGGTGTCACGACATTCCTGTTTTCTTCAACCTTTACCATTTGTCAGTTAGATTCCTACTAATTCTGAAGCCCGAGCCTTAGTCCCCCTGGCTCAGGGACCTCCGTATGGATCTGTGCATGCAGGGTTGCTGCTGTCCCGGGCTCCTCTGTAGCCCCACCTCCTCTGTCAGCTTTCACCTCTCCATGCCCAATTGTCTCATCACCATTATCCAGCAAGGAGAGAGGGATGTGGTGGGACTCCCTTGTCACCCCAACATTACCAAAGCTGAGGCCAGAGAGATCGTGAGTTCAAGGCCAGCCCTTGAGCTACATGAACCATGGCCTCAAAAACAAAACAAAACAAGATAAAAACAAAAATAGAAGAGAAGGCAGTAAGATGGTTCGCCAAACCTGAGGACCTGAATTGAACTACTGGTCCAATAGTGGTGGAAGAACAGCGCTTAATTCTAATAGTTGTGCTGCCACAAACATGCTGTCTCATGTGCGCATGCGCGCACCCATGTCTGTTTTACCCAGCGTGGTAACCCAGCCACTCAAGAGAATGAATTGCAATATGAGGAAGGCCTGGATAACAAGCCACAATTCATGTCCTATGTTTTCAGTTTAGATCAAGGTTCTGAAAAGGCCTCCACAGACAATGAGATGTCATAGAGTTTACTCTTGTCAAAAAATTCCTAAATAGGCCAGGCAGTGGTGGTGCACCCCTTTAATCCCAGCACTTGGGAGTCAGAAGCAGGTGGATCTCTGAATTCGAAGCCAGCCTGGTCTACAGATTGAATTCTAGGCCCGCCAGAGTTACACAGAGAAACCCTGTCTCAAAAAAAAAAAAAAAAAAAAAAAAAAAAAATCCTAACTAAATAAAGCTGGGTGGGAGTGACTTAGTCCTAGCACTAGGAGTTAGAGGCAGTCGGATCTCTACAGAGTGCAATGGGCTATGTAGAGAGCCTCTGTCTCGAACCCCCCACTAAAACCGAAACCAAACAAAACTACTGAGTCCTGTTGACTGTCCCTAATGGCCATTTGTATGTAACTTGCTCACATCACATAACTCTATCTGGACCTGAACACAAACCCTGGAGGAGTGCGACCGATCAAAAGCAGCCAATCGACCATCACAGTCAATGACGGAGTAAAAATAAAGGGGGTGGGGAGGAGGGAGAAAGAAGACTCGGGGCTGTTACTGAGATGCGCGCATTGGAGGGGGCGTGGCCTTGAGCTCCGAGGAGGATGTGAGCGATTCCCGCACCGGACGGCAGGGGGTGACCGAGGCTGCTTGTGGCTTGAGACTGGAAAAGCGTAGCGTGAGGTGTGGGGACTCCAGAGCTGTTGGAGGGAGTGGAGAAAGCTGTGGTCGCCGTCAGAGCGATGGCAATTGCTCACAAAGCTCAGCAGTGCTGAGCGTGGTGTCCCACATCTGCCAGCCCATCTTTGGGAGATGGAGATGGGAGCCTGGTTTACAGCTGCGCTCTCGGGACGGGCTGTGGGAGTGGCTCAGGAGTAGAGCGACAGCCGAGAATCCCCTGGGAGGGGCTGGCATGTGGGTAGGGCTAGCAGGTCCTGTGGAGGCTGAGACCTGTCGGAGCACTGGAGAGGGATGTCTGGCTAAACTGCTTCGGAGAATTGCAGACAGCATGGCTGCACGGAGGGTAACAGCTTCCTCCATCACCCTCCCCATCTCCATGGGGACCAGACAGCTGATCGATCCGCTGGCTGGATCTAGGTGTGGACAGAGGTGAGGGACATGACCTGAGCCCCAAGTCTGATATTTTGGAACTGACCACTGATTCCTCTTCTCTCGGGGAGCCTTGCATTTCCTACTCCTGGGCTCCCAGCAGAAAAACTCATGGGCACTTTAGTTTTGAGCATCTTGCAGAACACTCGAACTACTGGCCCGTACAGCCTAATGGGGAACCTCTCCCCAGCTGACTCACGGCAGAGACGTTCTTAGCTGCTCCGGACCTCAGGGACTAGATCATAACATCCACACTCACTACAGGTGTGATGGTGCAGGCCTGTCATTTCCAAAGACGAGATCCGAGGCAGGAGAATTGTCAGTTTGAGGCCACTGTGGAATACAGCAGGAAATGGGAAAGGAAAACAGAAGAGCCTTAGGCAGCTAGTAGAGCTCAGACTTCAGCTGAGGAAACTGGGTTCAAATCCGAGGGACTCTGTGAGCGTACCTGAGAAGACAGAGCAAATGAAAGAGAGCAGGACTGGTGAATAGGCTGCCGAGTCGGTTCTGCACGCCTCTCTAGCATCTGCTGCACAGCTCCAGCTCTCTGCTGGTTTGGTAGGCTCTCACTATGTGGCCCTGGCTGGCAGATAGGCTGACCCTATACAGAGACCTGCTTGCCCCTCTCTGCTCACCATGTGCTGGGATGACACACAACACGCGTGTCACTTTTAGTTTTTAAAGATTTCTTAGTGTTTGTGTGCACAGGAATGCATCTGTGGAGGCCAGAGGGGGCAGCACATACCTGGGATCGGGTGCTCCAGGCAGTGTGGACCTGCGCTGTGGGTGCTGGGAATGGAACTTGGGTCCTCTGCAAGAGCAGTTCAGAACATTTAAGAGCTGAGCCTGCAGTGCCTTGTGTGAGCCTTAAGGGAGCACCCAGGCTGTTCTCAGGCTACCGGGGTGGCCTCAGACTCTCCACAGTCATCCTTCCTCAGCCTTCTGTGATGAGCCACCATGCCCATTCTGCACTTGATCTTAGCCAGAAGGCCGAGAATGGGTCAAGTGCAGCTTCCGTTATAATAGAGGAAATCACAGGCAGCCAGCTTGTGCAGGCTGAACAGCCAAGGGGGAGGAGACAGGATTCGGGAGGATTCTGGTGCCAAAACAAACAAACAAACAAACAAACAAACCCCAGGGAAATTGGTATCCAGGAACCTCAGACTGTTGCTACACTGATGAAGAGGAAGTTGGCTTGGACAAGTCCCGGACAGAACATCAATCAGCAGGGGCCCTGATTCTGCTTCCTGATGCTTCACATCAGTCCTGATTTGCCTTTTGCTTATTTTTTGTTTGTTTAGGAACAGTCTGCGTAGCCCTGGCTCTCCTGAAGTTCACTGTGCAGACCAGTGTTGGCCTGGAACTGGCAGATATTCTCCTGCCACTAGAGGGCTGAGATTAAAACATGCTTCTTTGTCTTTTTAGATTGTTTGTTTTGATACATGGTCTGATGTAGTCCAGGCTGGCCTCGTATTTGCTAGGTAATGGAAGCTGACTGTGAGCTTCTGATCCTTCTGCCTTAGCCTCCTTCAGAGTGTTGAAGCTCCTGGTTGGTCTTAGTTTAGTTGTTTACTCCTGAGACAGGGAGCTCACTGCTGAGGGGAGGCAGCTGGTCCTTCTTGGGATGAACAGCATTTCAAATACTTAACATGGAATGACCATAGAAGATCTAAGATTGGAGTGAGACTGTTCCAGAAGGTCTGGTTGGGAGCTGCATAAGCAATCTCCATCAAACCACAGCCCAAGTGAATCCCAAGCTGACTGCTGTCCCAGTGTGTGGGAAGCAGTGGAGGTAGGAGGGTCACTAGCTCTAAGAAGTACTATGGCTGTCTAGAAGTGAAAGGACCAAGCCTGACTTCCTCCCCCAAAAGTCATTAGTCCCAGGAACTAGTCCATAGGTCACCAATTCTAGGAATAAGAAAACCATAAAATTCCCTACCAAAGACTAGCCTGGAGGTAACCCCAAGAATGGGAAGGTATCTTATCTCAGGGTGGGGCATCTGTGCTGGGCGCCCACTGACCCTCCTGGAGTCGATAGATAGCTCACTAAATGTTAGTTATATTAGTTAGACAATCACTTTTTAACAAGCTTTCCCTTGCTGAATGTCACCAATCTTACATACCCAATCGTGTAACTGCTAAGCTGGAAATTCCAATAAAAACCCTGCTGTGTAGCTGCTCAGGGCTTTCCTCTCTGGTGACAATGGAGAGACAAAACTTAAGCCTGAATAAAACTCTTTGCTCTTGCATATGTGGTCTGGCTCCTGGTGGTCTTTGCGGACCTTGAGATCTGGCATAACAGAGGCAAACTTGCTTGTTGTCAGATGGGCTGACACTTAAACAGACCTGATGACTTCACCCCTCCAAAATGACCGGAACACTGCCCACCTGCCCCAAATACTGTAAATACTGAAACGTCTGTCTCCCTTGATCTGGACCATCATGCACAATAAGAAAACTGCCACAAATCCCTCAAAGTCCTCCCTCTGTTGGAATTTAGGAAGCTTGTAGGTTCTGTGTTGAACCACTGTGTTGGCATGAGTTTTTTTTTGGGGGGGGCAGAAATTCTTTATCGCCTGAGTGGATGAATGAGTGAATTAATAACTGAATGAATGAGTGAATGAATAATGAACGAAATTTTGGGAGTGATAACATAGCCTCACTATGGGGCCAGTCTTAGCCCTCTATACTCTCCCAAAGCCCATAGGGCGTTGACAGGGTTCAGAGGAGGGGGCGCTTCCGGCCGGGGTCTCCGGTGCTTCCGGTACGCTTCTTGAAGGGGCGGGGCCAGAGGGGGCGGGACGCTCAAGCGTCTGGGCGGCACGAAGATGGCGGCGGTGATGGCGGCGCCCGAGGCTGTGGAAGCGCCGAGTTCGCTGCTGCTGCTGGTAGTGGGCGAGTGCGGCTGTCCAGGGCTGCTGGCCTACGTCCTGAAGGAGTTGGAACGAGGTTAGTCCCGCGAAGGTCGAAGGGCGAGAGAGGCGGGGCGGGGCATCCGGGGCTGGGGATTCCGGCGCGCGGTGGGCCGGGGTCCGGGTGGGGTACGGGGTTCCCGGACACAACGTTCCGGGCGCGGCCTGTGGTCCTAGCAAGCCTAGGGGTCCGCACGTGCCTCCTGTACGCCTGAACAAAACGCAGAGGCGTGGGTCACGGGGTCCGGGTGGAGCGCGGTGGGCTGGGCTCCGCGTGGGGCATGGCAGATGGGTTGTCGGATTCTGGGGGTACTGGGTTTGGGGAGCGGCCTGAGGCTCGAGGGGGCGCTGAAGCCCCAGCTTCGGGATTCCGGCGTGGTGCGGCCTTCCTCCGGCCCCGCCCCTCGCCGGGCTCCCGGGTTCCTGCGGCGCCCCGGGGCCTGTTTTCCCCTGCTGCTAATTGGCGCGTGGGTGGAGCGAACGCCCCGGGGATGTTTGGCACGAAGGGAGCTGACTCTGCCGCACCTGCCACTTTGGGGTATCGGGCGGGGCTCCATCGCCTGCAACTGGGCAGCGAATGCAGTGCATTCGTGGGCATCCCTGCAGTCGGGAGCTGAGGCCGGAGGAGCCCTGTAAGTTCCAGGCCAGACTGGGCTACAAGATAGGCTTCTCAAAAATAACTTCAGGGGTTCAGTCGGTAGAGTGTTGCCTGGCATGTCAACTTTGGGCCTCATCCCTAGCCTTCATTTGTCCTCTCAGCAGCTCAAAGATGGAGGCATGGTAAGTGGCACATGAGCCCAGCCTGAACTACAAATTGAGTAAATAAATACACAAAACCTTCAGAAGAACATAGGATGCCCATGGACTGAAGAGTGTCACTGAGCCTAAGTGTGACAGGCTCAGCACACAGACTGAGCTGAATGACAGGCAAGGCCCTCTCGCCTTCTGAGTAATGGTGATGTGCTGGGGAGGAGAATGCAAAGTAAACTAGACTTCCCTGGTGTCAGGGGGCTCCAGGATACCAAAGGTCCAGAGGAGTGCTTCTCAACCTGTTAGTCACAATGCTTCCACAGGGTTCCCATATCAGATTTACAGTTTGCAACAGCAAAATCACAGTTACAATTTCGTAATATTATTTTATAAAATAATTTTATGGTTTGGGGGTCACCAACATGTGGAACTGTGTTAAAGGTTTGCAGCATTAGGAAGATTGAAAACCACTGCTTCAGAGAAAAGCTTGTCTTAGAGGCTGGGGGCTGGGGACCCTGCTCACTGGGAAAGGTGCAAAGGGGTGCTTCTCAGGTGGGAATAGCCCAAGACAGTCAGGTGTGTGCACACTTGTCATCTCCCCTTTGGAGATGGAGGCAGGAGGATTCCTGTGCACTCTGGTGGCCGAGGAGGGAAGGTGCTGAGAGCCTTTGACTCCCATCAAAGCTGGGGTTGGCAGTATGTGCCTGCAACTCTAGCTCTGGAGGCCAAGCAGGGCTCTCCTGGGTGCTCACTGGCAGCCAGCCTCACCCAGCTGATGACCTGAAGACAGTGAGGGGCTCTGTCCTTGGAACATAAGGTGCAGAGCAGTTAAGGAAGACGCGGAGTATGACCTTTGGTCTCTGCTTGTATGCACATAGGGACACACGTGTGCATGCCTGTGTGCAATGAGAATTCTAATTTTGGTTTCTTTAAAAAACAGAAATATTAGCTGAGTAGTGGTGGTGCAGGCCTTTGATCCCAGCACTCAGAGAGGCAGAGGCAGACAGATCTCTGTGAGTTCAAGAACAGTGTGGTCTACAAAGTGAGTCCAGGACAGCCAAGACTACACAGAGAAACCCTGTCTCGGAAAAACAAAAACAAAACAACAACAAAAGAAAGTTTTAGACATGTTTTCCTTTTAATTCCAGGTCTGGGATGTTGGGCTGCTTCGAAGCAGCTGACTATGATTTGCCTCCTGCACAAGCAGAAGTGTGGTTTTGCCAGCTGCAGATAGTTTCTGCATTTGTGTGATGTTTGGAACTCTGGGAGTTTTCCAAAGGGTATATAATACTAGGACCTTGCTGGGGGTGAGGGGGTTGGTTGTAGTTTGTTAGTAGTTTGTGCTCAAAACAAAACAAAACAAAACAAGAAATTAGGTTCACAGATCCCTTATCTCTCTTCCCTCTATGCTTTCTCTTCTATCTAGTGATGGGGGTTAATCTGGGGGATAAAGGGTGGGAAAAGAACCATGGCAAAGCTAAGGTTAGCTACGAATGTGCACATAGAAATTCCCCCAGACTTTCAGGATCCTAACAGAAGAGTGGGGATGTGGACCAGGGACTGGTCATCTTGTTGGTCAGGCCTCAGGCCAGTGAAGTGTCGAGGCCTGCCCGAGTCCCTGTGCCTCTCAAGGTAGAAGGGGGTTGCTGAAGCTGAGCTCTGTCTCCTGCTTCCTGAAGGTGTTCGCTCGTGGGATGATGTGGACCCTGCCGTGTGCAGCCTGGATGAGCAGCTCAAGGCCTTTGTGTCCCGGCACTCGGCCACTTTCTCCAGCATTGTGAAAGGTGACCTGTCCCACTCTGCCTCCCTTGGTACTCCTGCCACTCACTGGAGACTGAGCTGCTGGGTGACAGCTATGTACTGGGCGTGGGGTGGGGCGCTGTGGAAGCCCCTGACCAGATGCTTCCTTGGCTTTAGGACAGTAGAGGCAGGGCTCACTGTCCCTGTTTGCAGAAGCGTGCAGGGGAGGGGCCTCCCTGAGGGCCAGAACCTACAGGTTGCTCTCAGACAATAGGGTAGCAGAGATGGGGTACAGGGCAAGCTTCCCAGGGGATCCCAGGGTAGCCAGAATAGCCACTGGCCACTTTATGGGTATTGCTTGTACCTCGGTTTCTGACTAGCGATTGAGTCATCACTAAAGCTGCAGGAGGGGAAGGAAGTGTGTAGTTGTCCCTTTGGCTCACAGTAGCTTCCTGATCCTGGTGGGTGGAGAGAAGCTGGAAATGCCACACAGTGTGACCTTCTGTGCGCACAGCCCCTCCTGAGAGCCCCTTGGGCAGTCATGTTCTCTGGCTGGGTTTGCTCAGCCCTGGGGAGCAGCTTTGAGGGGAGGGACTAAAGCCGCTGCCTGCTGTGCAGAGCCTCCCAGGTCCAGCTTTTGCCAGCCTAGCAACTCTAGCTGTTTGTTTCTCTTGTCCCTGCTTGAGGTCCTGGGGTACCAGTGCATTTCTCTTTGCGCTCATCTTTGCTCACAGCTAGACCAGGTGCTTGTACCCCTGTGTGGGTCCTGACGATTGAGTCCCTCAGGGTCCTCTGGTGGCAGGATTTGGCATCAGGCAGCCTGATCCTGAATCAGGGCCTGAACATGTCATCCCACAGGCCAGCGGAGCCTGCACCACCGAGGAGAGACCCTGGAGACGCTGGTCCTGCTCAACCCCTCTGACAGGTCCCTGTGCGATGAGGTAGGAACAGGTGCCTGGGGGCCTGTCCCAGCTGTGTGCTTAACACTTCCACCTCTGCTTCCTGCCTCTTGTAGGGGTGGGGCCGGAAGGCTGCAGCCTAGAGGAAGGGAGTGTTCTATGTCTAGCTGGAGGCAGTGGGAACCTGACTGAGGCTGTGTCCTAGCTCTGCCCTTCAGCCTGACAGGGAGCTGTCCTAGGTGGCCAGTAGTCTTGGCTTTGGCCAGTCTGCACCTTTCTCCCAGTGATAAGACAGTGGAGGGCCAGGCAGCTCTGGACCTGCCCCCTGCATGCCCTAAGTTGATCTGGGAATGTTGTCATAGGCTTGTTGTCTCAGCAGGAGGAGGCAGAAGCAGGGTTAGGAGGTGAAGGAGTCTCTGTGCTTTCATAGAGGAACCCTGCCTATAAAAAGAAAGAAAAAGAACAGGCTAAGTGGGTCTCTGCTGAAGGGAGTCTCATGCTAAAGAGTAGAGCTACGCAGGCAGGTGTCCCCTGGTGTGGGGAAGCAGAGGGCTGTGGTGTGCTTCTCAGTTGCCTCCACAGCACCAGAGCTGGGGCCTGGCCCTGTGCTGCTCACAAGATGCTCACCTCATCCTCTCAGCTCCGGAACCTCCTGATGGACCCCGCCCCTCACAAACTGCTGGTGCTGGCAGGGCCCTGCCTGGAGGAGACTGGGGAGCTGCTGCTGCAGACTGGGGGGTTCTCGGCCCATCACTTCCTACAGGTGCTGGGGGACAAAGAGGTGAGCACAGTTCTTTCCTGTGCACTGGGGTGAGAGGAGGGCCCCCATACTGCTCATCACTGCCCAGTGCAGTGATTGTGTGTGTGTGTGTGTGTGTGTGTTTGCTTGCTTGCATGTGCACACAGAATGGGTCGCGGTCAGGATGACTCCCTAGGAGACCTGGGTGGGCCTGGGGTACCCAGCTGTGGGTTGGGTGTTTGGGGGAATGGCACCCAGTCCTCTGGTCCCACGTGGTCCTGTGCTGGCCCTACAGGTTCAGGACGCGCTGGCCTTGGCGTCCGCTGCCCCAGGGGTCCTCACCATGTCCTGCCCGACCTTCGGGGACTGGGCACTGCTGGGCCCCGCGCCCGGGCTGCGGCTGCGGCTGAACCCGCCCGCACGGCTGCCAGCCTCCGAGGGCCTGCGCGCCTTCCTGGAGTACGTGGCTGAGTCCCTGGAGCCACCGTCGCCCTTTGAGCTGCTGGAGCCGCCGGCCTCAGGCGGCTTCCTGCGCCTGGCGCGGCCCTGCTGCTATGTGTTCCCGGGCGGCCTGGGTGACGCCGCCTTCTTCGCCGTCAATGGCTTTACGGTGCTGGTGAACGGCGGCTCCAACCCCAAGTCGAGCTTCTGGAAGTTGGTGCGCCACCTGGACCGCGTAGACGCCGTGCTGGTGACCCACGCGGGCGCCGACAGCCTACCCGGCCTCAACAGCCTGCTGCGCCGCAAGCTGGCGGAGCGCGAGGCGGCGTCGGGGTCGCAGGGACAGCATGAGGAGCGGCTGCGTCGCCTGCTGTCGCCAGCGCTGGGCGTGGTGTTCCTGAACGCACGTGAGGCGGGGTCTCGGCTACGTGGGGGCGAGGACGAGGCTGTGTGCGCGCGGGGCCTGCTGAGGAGCCTGGGCATCACGCCGCTGCCCCTGCAGCGCGGCCCGCAGCCTGCACGCCCCACCGTCCTCTTTGAGAAGCTGGGCGTGGGCCGCCTAGAGCTCTTTGTGTTGCACCCGCCGCCAGGAGATCCCGCGGCGCCCGCCTGTGCCCTGCTCGTGTGGCAGCCGGCATCCCCTGGAGACAAAGTGGTGCGCGTGCTGTTCCCCGGCCGCACTCCGCCAGCGCGCCTGCTGGACGGGCTGCAGCGGCTGCAGCACCTGCCGTGCCTGCGCCGCCCAGTGGTCACTGCGCGGGATCTGGATGCCCCCGCGCGGGCCGACAGCCAGGACAGCTTGGCATCGCGGGAAAGCACTCGCAAGGAGCCAGCCCGCAGCGCTGTAGGCTGCGCCACTAGCAGGAGTGCAGTGCGAAGGGAGCCCGCCCTGGGCACGCGAGACGCCAAGAAGGAGACGAGACCCGGGCCCGCGCGGCCTGCCGTCCGCGACACGCGCCGCTCTGGGCCTGCTGTCACCAACACGAAGCCCCGCACCTCACAGAACGGACCTCGTGCCCCGGTTTCCACAGGGCTACCCACAGCCCTTGTGCCCGAGTGCCCTGGAGAAGTGGGAAACAGCATGGAGCCTGAACGGCCACCTGCCCCGTCCCTGACCCTGTCCACAGCTCCGTCCCCGCTGCCTACCGCCCCTGGCAGTAGCCCTGAGCGCCTGTCTCTCAGCCCGCTGCACCCGGAGCCGGCACCTGATGCATCGCCCTCAGCTACCACGCCCACTGCTACAACGCCTACGCTGACCACGCCCTCTCTGCCCGCGGAGCTGGGCTCACCCCACTCTACCGAGGTGGATGAGTCGCTCTCTGTGTCCTTTGAGCAGGTGCTGCCTGCAGGCGACGCGGGGCTCAGCCTTCCCTTGCGCCTAGCACGGCGCTCCGCCTCCCCGCACGATGTGGACCTGTGCCTCGTGTCTCCCTGTGAGTTCGAGCACCGCAAGCCACTCCCTCCTGCTTCCCCCGGCAGCTCGGACAGCAGTGCGCGTTCTCAGGAGCGGCCACCCGAGACGCCACCCACGTCGGTGAGCGAGTCCCTGCCTACACTCTCTGACTCTGACCCTGTGCCAGTCGCAGACTCCGACGACGACGCAGGCAGTGAGAGCGTGGCCAGGGACCCGCTGCCCACACCTCGTGTGCCACCACCACTGCCTGACGCGCCTGGCATCTGCATGGTGGACCCCGAGGCGCTGCCACCCCGTGCCCGGCAGCCTCCCAACACCTCCAATTCCAGCCGTGGCCGCAAGGCCCCAGCAAGGCCGAGCTCTGCCTCTGCCGCCCCCAGAGCTACAGTCGTGGCTGCCAAGACCAAGGGCCCTGCAGGGGACCGGGCCCGGCCGCAGAGCGCCCGCAGTGAACCCGCGGACAAGCCAGGACGTGTGCCCCTCACCAGGAAGCCCTCAGTCCCCAAGACCATTCCCAAGACGACCTCTACCACGAGGATCTCCGGTGAGTCTCCACTTTCCTGCTGTCTGGCTGTAGCCTCTCTGCTCCCTCTGGGCCTCGTTCTAGTTTAGGGGATTGGCTGGTGGCTCTTGTGCGACCTGAGCCGGGACAGGCTGTAACCCTGCCCCAGCCTTAATGCCTTCAGAGAGGCCTTTTGGTCTGGGTCTGGATGTGCTGCTTTCTAGAAGTTTGCCAGGTCCTGGGTGGGCATGGATTTCCCTGCTTGTCCTCATCTAGTTGAGATGCTGGTATTAGAGACACCTCCCATCTTGACAGCCCCCCCCCCCCAGTTGCTGACCCGGTGTGCAGTTTGCCCTCAGCAGCCATCTCCTGCCTGAGCCGCATCTTGTCTTATGTTTTGAGATGGCCACATGCCAGATCCTTCCAGCGAGACTGTCTGCTAAGCTTAGGGCTGTCTGCTAAGCTTAGCACTTTTCGGTGTTTTTAAAGGGTTTTGCTGGTTGTGGGGGGTGCAGCCCTTTATTCTCAGCATTCTGGAGGTGGAGGCAGGTAGATCTTATGAGTTTGAGCCTAGCCTTGGCTGTGTAGCAAGAGAGAGACTGTTTCTGAGACAGACTAGAGGGTTTTCACTGGCTTACAACTGGAAGTGATCCCTTGCCTCCAGTCTCAAATGCTGATCTGATCGGGGAGCACCTGGGCTTTACATGTGGGTTCTGAGGGTGCCTCTGGATCACCAGGCTAGGTGGCACTGAGGCCAGTCTCTGGGCCTGTTCCCAGCAGGGCCCTGGCCTTAGGCACTGCTGTAGGTTATAGATTGGGGTGGGGGCTGGTAAATGACTGGGAGAGACTTGATTGCTCTATTCTACCCAGAGTGGCACCTAGTGACCCTGCTGGAGTCAGGCCCACACCTGAGGATAGGATATAGCTAACCATGGCACCGGCGGTGATTATGCCAGATCTGGACAGGCATGGCCTTTGTAGGTTCTCAGGCCGTACACATATCCAGTGAGGCCCAGGTTCAGAAGGGCCTTTCAGTGGTGGTGACATTTTTCTGCCTTCTCCCTTTCCCTCTACCTCTGTAGACTTTAGTTCCATGATGGATTGATTCCCAGTGCCCTCAGCAGGGCCAATGTGTCGTAAGCCAGAGTTTTCATTGGCTGTACTGAGGCTGAGCAGGGCTGGATTTGCCATTCTCCTGCAGTCATTTTGTACCCATGGCACTGAGGCTGCTGTGGGTGGCTGTTGTCCTGCTTCCTTTGGACCTGTTTCCTCTGCTGCCCTGGCTGCTGGTGACCCAAGAGTGGGGACAGGGCTTTGGGTCTTTGGCACCTACCCCACAGGCAGTTTTTGTGAGCACCCTCAGTTGTGTGTGCTCGGGCGCTCACAGCTTGCTCTCCAAGTGCCAACCTCATGGCCCAGGGGCTTCAGCCACGTAGGCAAAGCCCCAGGGCGTGTAAGGCACAGGGATCTGGGCTGTCTGTCCCTAGTGGGAGGTGAGAGCCACCTGTCACAGGGTGCCACCACCAACCTGTGCCTTCCCCACAGGGCCCGGTTCCCGCCCTGCACCACTTGTTGCTGGCTCTCCTGTCTACCTGGACCTGGCCTACCTGCCTGGTGGTGGTGCAGGCCACCTGGACCAGGACTTCTTTCTGCGGGTGCGTGCACTCTGCTACGTCATCAGTGGGCAAGGCCAGCGCCAGGAGGAGGGCCTGCGTGCCTTGCTGGATGCGCTGTTGGCTGGCAAACAGCAGTGGGACCTCGACCTGCAGGTGGGTGGAGTGCAGGACTCTGAGGCCTTGCTTCATTCTAGGACTGCAGGGCATGGGGCCTAGGTGCCCTGTCCCCTGCAAGGCAGCCCTGGGGAACAGCTGGGGTTCATGCAGCTGAGAAGTGTCACCAAAGGGGTAGGTGCTCCCCAAAGCTGTGTGGGGTCAGAGTGTGGAGGCCAAGGGACTGTGGTTGAGGTACATCACATGCCAGGATATTCTGGCAGCCCAGTGACATACAGCCCTGCCACAGTGACATGTGGGAGACCCAAAGGTGGGAGGGAGTGGCAGACCAGCCCCGGGCCATGTGCCAGTTAATCAGAGAGGGGTCATCTGTTTGCCTGCTGTCCCCCCAGGTCACACTGATCCCCACCTTCGACTCTGCGGTGATGCACAGGTGGTATGAAGAGACGCATGAGCAGCACCAGGCGCTGGGCATCAGGGTGCTGGGCAGTGGCAGCATGGTGTCCATGCAGGACGAGGCCTTTCCCGCCTGCAAGGTGGAGTTCTAGCCCCGAGCCGCAGCAGGTCCTCACTGTCCTGGTTAGGGCTCTGCTCCTTGTGGAAGCCAGATGCTGTGCTTGAACAAGCCACTGTGTGACACCCCAGCTCCCATCCCCAGCACTGTGGAAAAGAAGAGTGCACTTGCTAATGCCCCATCACATGGCAGACACAGCTATCTCGTTCTTCATCCAAGCACTCAGATTGCAAAGGCAGAAGGATGCTTGCGGGTTCCAGGCTAGCCCAGGCCTGCACAGTGAATCCTTGTTTCAAAAATGACAAAAATCAAAGCAGGCAGGTGGGGTTTTGTCTTAGGGTTCTGTCTTAGGGTTTCTGTTGTGTGAAGGCCATGGCCATGAACAGCTTGAGAAAGGGTTAGTTTAGGGCAGGAGTGCAGGCGGAGCTGGTGCAGAGGCCCTGTCAGTAATTTTTTTTATATTCCCAGGCCACTTTGCTGGAGCCATTTTCTTAATTCATGTTTCCTCTTCCCAAATGACTTTAGCCACCACACTTGGGGAGAATTTAGTAAGGAATGAAGGCTGGGGTACACTGGACAGTTTCATGTCCAGTTGAGACAAGTTAATGTCATCTGAGAGGAGGGAACCTCAGTGGGAAAATGCCTCCATACGATCAGGGATCAGGCTGTAGACAGGCCTGTGAGGCAATTTTTCTTTTTCTTTTTCTTTTCTTTTTTTGTTTTTGTTTTTTATTTGGGACAGGGTTTCTCTGTGTAGCCCTGGCTGTCCTGGACTTACTTTGTAGACCAGGCTGTGCTCGAACTCACAGAAATTTGCCTGCCTCAGCCCTCAGCCTCCCAGAGTGCTGGGATTACAGGTGTGCACCACCACGCCCAGCTTCTGCAATTTCTTAATTAGTGATTGATTGGGTAGAGCCCAGCCCCTGGTGGGTCCTGGGCTGATGGTCCTGGTTCTGTAAGAAAGCAGGCAGAGCAAGCCATGAGGAGCAAGCCAGTAAGTAGTACCCTCCATGGCCTCTGAATTAGCTTCTGCCTCCAGGTTCTTGCCCTGCTTGAGTTCCTGTCTGACTTCCTTCACTGCTGAACAGTGATGTGGAAGTGTAAGAGTGTAAGCCGAATAAACCCTTTCCTCCCCAACTTGCTTTTGGTCATGGGGTTTCATCACAGCAATGGTGCCTAACCAAGACACTGGGGTGTGGCCATCCTTGAGCTTGCTGGAACGCCCGATGGCATGGCTTTGTAGTCAGTGCCACCCGGGTCTCAGGCAGTGAGACAGGCACTGACTCTGTAGAGCCTTCATTCTGGCCTCACATCTCCAGACCAAGCCTTTTTGAAGTAGCCATAAGCATGACTGGGTGCCACCAGCAGGTGGATGTAGTGAGGGCTCTGCAAATGAGTGCTAGGTAGGGGACAAGGCTGGTGGCATCATGAGGCTCCCAGGAGTGCGTTCATAGGGGAGGTCACCCATAGGCCACAGCAGTGAGCTAAGCCACTGTCCCCTGATGCACTGTCCGCTGCAGCCTTACCCCCTTCCAGGGCAACACAGCCTGGCTACCTCCCAAAGTCTTCAGCCACAGGATGGTGCTATGGTCTGGGTCACTTTTTCTTTTTCCCATGTGTTGTACTCGGAGAACAATTTGGAAGGATGGCTTCCCTCCCTCTACCATGTGGGTCCAAGATCACACTGTTGCTGGTTTCGAGCACCTCTACCAGTTGAGCCATGTCTCTGGCCCTTTTGAGGCGGTGGGTAGTTGCCTAGGCTGGCTGTGAACTTGCAGCAATCCTGCATTAATACCTTGAGCCCTGGTGTGACAGGAACGCACCACCGCATGGTCTTCGGTGGAAATCTTCTAGACTTTGTGTGTTGATGTTTGCCTGAACACATGTCTGTGCACCACATACCTGCAGTGCCCACGGAGCCAGCAGAGGGCATCACCCTCTGGCGTTGGACTCTCACATGGGATGGTGGTGAGCCAACGTGGTGCGCTCTAGCAATAGCCAGTGCTAATCACCCGTAAACTAACTGTCCAGCCCTCGGCTTCTCTGCATCTCCTTCCATGTGGCTGGCAGGTATTATCTGATTGAGGCTCTGGGGCTGCCCGTTGCAGCCAAGATGGCCTGAGAATTCTTGCAGGCTGGGTTGCAGCAGCCCGGGTGTTAGCAACACAGGCTGTCCCCTAGCCCAGGGACCACTGACTTCTACGGGCATCAGGAGCCACAGATCAGGAGTACTGGCCATTGCTGAGCCCCCATAAGAGCCGTCAATTGCAACCGCAGTGTCCAGCACCGTGAGCTCACCAATGCAGCCTTCGGCTTGGGCAGGCCATTAGACAAGGTCAGCACACAGACCTTGACCTCATGATCCTTGCCATGAGGATTCTACCTCCCAGTGGCCAGCTCCACATGGGTTCTGCATGTGAGGCAGTCTTGAGATTGAGCCACGAGCACCCCCTACCTAGTCTCACCTGAAGCCCAGTGCCAAATGCATTAGAGTAGATTGATAGGAGGGGCGGGGTTTTTCAGGCTCTGGGCATGGCAGAGCAACTGAGTTCATGGCTGGCCAGAAATGTGACTGACAGGAAGGGCAGAGATGCCTGTCCCCAAGGCTCCATCCCCACCACCTCCAGCAGGGCTTCTGTAGAACCTTACAAAGTAATGTCACCAGCTCGGGACGAGCAAGTAAAGCAGCCGCTGCCACTGAGGTGTGAGCCCATCAGCCAGACCGCTGCCTGGGCCGCACCTGGCAGCACCTCAGAAGACAAGAGCTGGAGAAGGCTGTGAGCACAGCTTTTTTACTTTTAGTCGGTAGCACTGCTTGTCCCAGGACGCGCTCTGTAGACCCAGGCAGGTGGGTCTCTGTGCACTGGAGGGCCACAGGCCTTCACGGAGAGCACCTGTCTCAAAATTAAAAGAAAAAACTCCCAAACCCAGAGCTTCGTCACCTTAGTGCGCTGGTGAGGTGCTTGTGGCTGAGCACTGACCCACTCTCCCTGACTTCTCTGCTGACATGGACTCACTAGATGTATTATCTACTGTTGACCTCAAACCAGCCATCCTCCTGCCTCAGCCTCCCAGGAACCTGGCTATTTTCTCTCGTTGTCTGGTCACTCCCAGCACCAGGCAATGGACACAGCTCCAGCAACTGGCCAGGCCTTCTGGAGAGATGCCATTTGGCCTGGCCAGGGCCCAAGCCCACCCTGGGAGCCAAGGAGACAGAGAGGCGGGATCAGCCGGTGTGCTGTCAATCCTAGGCCAGGGCGTGCCTTCCTCCCTCACTGCAGTCCGCCCTCCCCTTACCCTTCACCCTCCCTCTGCCCATTCCTTTCTCTTCCTCTTGCACCTCCCTTCCCTCCGCAGCTGTCTGAGGTCCGCCCCATTCTGGCGGATTCCGCACTAGAAACGCTACACTCGCGGCGCCCCAGCTGCCACTCAGGACCCGGGGTGGACGCCAGGGGGAGCAAGGCCAAGCTGACAGCCCAGGGGTCAGGGAGTCCGGACGAGGAGGGGGCGGGCACTGAGGGTTGCTGGGAGGGGAGAAGGGGGCCATGGAGGGGTGCTGGGAGGGGCTGGCATGAGGAGTGCTGGAAGGGGAGGGGCTAGTGACCGGGTTGGAGCCAAGTCTTAGCTAGGGGTAGGGCCAAGTGCCTTCACAGTGCCCGGGAGGCTGAGGCGGGAGCATGTGGACAGGTGAGGTCAGCCTGGGCCACCTGATGAGACTGTCTTAAAAAACAAAACAAAACAAAAAACGGCATTTGTGGGCCGGCGAATGGTTCAGTGAGTGAAGCGATTGCCTTGCAAGCCTGAGAACCCGAGTTCGATTCCCAGACCCCTGTTAAAAAGCTGCTCTTGTATTCCGAATACTGAGGGAAGTGGGCGGAGACAGAAGGACGCCTGTCTTGCTGGTCCCCAGATTCAGCTGCAGAAGCTGTGTACGTGCACGCGCTTAGCGGGGTCCGAGCCTGGTGGGGACTGCGCCTCCCCCCCCCCCGGCCCCTGCGGTTCCCGAGGCCGCCGCGTTGCCTCTCCGTGTCGTAGCCGCAGCCTGTGTCCTCGGATTCCTCTCTCTAGCTCGCCTCGGTCCAGGGTTGCAAGGAGGGTGGACTGTGGGAATGCTCTCACACCTCGCCTGTGTGAGGTGCCGCATTCCTGCTGGGTTCCCTGCCTGGCGGGAAGAACAGAACCCACCCCGGCTGTCCATCCGGGTACCTCGCCGGAGTCCCCAGGAGGCTTTGGAGACGACGGAAGAGCTAAAGGTGAATAAATGACTAATCAGAAGGGAAGCTGGCGGGTGGGCGCGGCTCGTTGAGCACAGCGGCTGAGAGTGCGCAGAAACACCGAAAAGCATTCCCAAAAAAACAAAAGAAAAGGAAGCCGTGCAGTGCTGGAAGAGTCCTGCAGGACCAGCCACTCCGAGGCGGCTATTCCACGGGGATTGGGCAGGGCCCGGCTTTCATCTTGCCCCAGGCCAGGGTCACTGGGGTCATAGTTTGCCAGCCCCTGCAAAGCTGCTCACTTCCCAGAGCACAGGAAGGGTTGCTGGGGTGACCCTTATCTCCAGTTGAAGCCCTGGCTCCTAGTGTGCCCATCATGCCACAGCCGCCCAGCTGGGAGTTACTGGTGGACTCATCCAGTGATGGCCAAATCCTAGAGCAGATGCCTCCAGAAGCCGCCTCTGAACACACAGTTCTCCACACGGAGCCCAGGCTAGCCTCTGAAGGCAGGAAGTACTCGGTAGTCAGTGGTTCCCGCCATACTGCTGAATACAGTGTAACATCACACATCTAAACCCGTTCTCATTCAGGGCTCCGTTGCAGAATATTTTATTGTGATGACCACCGTGAAAGGAAGTCAGACCGGTGGCTCAGGCAGGAACCAGGAGGCAGGTGCAGAGGCCATGGAGGGCGCTGCTTGCTGACTTTCTCCCATGGCTTGCTCAGCCTGCTTGCTTATAGAACCCAGGACCACCAGCCAGGGATGGCCCCACCCACAGTGGGCTGGGCCTCCCACATCAATCATAATTAAGAAAATGCCTTACAGCTGGGTGTGGTGTCAAGCATGAGCCTTTAATCCCAGGACTCGGGGAAGCACAGGCAGGCAGATCCCCGTGAGTTCAAGACCAGCCTGGTCTACAAATAGAGTCTAGGACAGCCAGGACTACACAGAGAAAGCCTGTTTCGAAAAACCATAAATAAATAAATAAATAAATAAATAAATAAATAAATAAGAAGGAAAAGATAAAAGAAAATGCTTTACAGCTTTATCCCATGGAGGCATCTCCTCAACTGAGGCTCCTTCCTCTCTGATGACTCTAGCTTGTGTCTAGTTGACACACAACCAGCCAGTAAAGTCACCCACTGAAATGTGTGTATAAATCACACACACACACACATGATCACTCGATCACAATGTTCCTTCTTATGGTTCACACTGGTGAACTATCTCCATGACTTCATAGCCAGAGATATGACTGAGTCATGTAGAGAATGCAGCAGGCTATGGGGACAAACGGGCCGGAAGGACCTGGGAGGCCGGAGCACCAGCTCCTGCACTCCAGGCCAGCACCATGCATGGCTACGTGTCCCTGAATGGAAGGCTGAAACGGAGCCCAGGCCAGGGAGTTGCAAATTTCTCAAAGTTGTCATAGGGGTGACTGAACACAGGGCTCTTTAGTGCTGGAGCAGCGTGCTCCATCACCAGCACACCCAGCCTGAGTAAATAAACGAATGATATGCAGTATGAATAGATGGACCAGAGTTGCTGTGTGACTTCCAAAGCAACTTTTAGCCCTCTTTGTTCTTCAGGGCTCTTGTGAAATGAGGCTCAAAATATTATTATTACTATATATTACATAATATATTGTTATATAACCTCACTCACAGCTTCGGAGGGCTTGGTTCTTCAATGAACCATGCACGCAGTAGATAATAAATGCTGCTCCTTCTATCCTCCCTTGTTTCCGCTGGACTGACAGGTGCAGAAACTAGAAGCTTCTCCTGTCGCTTTAAAATATGCAAAATAGCCTGCGGGTGAGTGGCGCGGTTCAGCCAACCAGCGCAGGGTTCGTGAAGCGCCGCGGGGCGGAGCTTCTCCTGGCCACACCCCGTAAGCCGGGCCCGCCGCGGGCTCTGCAGGGCGCTGGGAAGGCGGGACGCGAGTCCGGAGCGCGCAGGTGGCCGCGGCGCGAGGCGGTGAGTGTCCCCGGGCGCGGGGCCGGGGCGGGGGCGCAGCGGCCACCCTGACCAGACCCGAGCGCAGGTGCAGCCTGCAGAAGGCAGGGCGTTGCTTCCCTGCATCCCTCAACCCTGGGCTGGGAGGCGGGGACCCCTTCAGGACCCCCAAATCTCCTTTGGGGTCTCTAGACCGCAGCTCGCTGGCCCTAAGGTGCAGGTAGCCTCCTTCGCTGCCCGTGAGCCCTCCCATCCTCGCCTGTGAGCCGAGGTTTTCTCCCTCTCATTGCACCTCCCTGGGGTTGACGGGCAGGTGGGGGCTCTGCAGGGCGGGGGCGGTGGGGTGTGGAGCGTGGGGTCCCCTCCCAGGCAAGCTGGGCCTGGAGAGGCCTGGAGCCTGCACCGGGCACTCCCGCGCTCTGTGAGGGGGGTGGCTGGCATATGCTTCTAGGGACAGAATTAGAATGGGGTGCGGAGGAGGTGGCAGCGTGGCCGCCCCTCCGCTTGCCGGCTGCATCGCGGGACCTGCTTCATGGTGACCTTGGGCAGGTGACAGCACCTCTCTGACCCTCTGCCTCCTCTTTGGAATAGAGGGTGAAGAGGCCAGACTGTCTCAGATTCCCAACCCTAGTGCCCCATTTTTGCTAGATGGTGACCCCGGTCTTGGGCCAAAGGTTGGGAGAGGCTCAGTTTTTCACGCTTTAAAATGGGTTGAGTCTGGTCATTTCAGTCCTCGGGAGGCTGAGGCCATGAGGTCTACAGCTTGAGGCCAGCCTGGGCTACATAGCCAGACTCTGCCTCATAGAAAAGCATAAACAAAAACAAACCATGATATTGATTGATGGGTACAGTCTGGCCTTGGGAGAGGAGACATAAGGCCAGGCCAGGCTAGTTCCCACCTGACCATAAGACTGACCGCCCACAGTCAAGACCCGCCCTCAATCAAGACTGGACTCTTGTCACCCTGGTCCCACTGGTGTGGCTGCCTGGGTCACACCCTGACCCACATACCATCACCTACCTACGCCAGGACCAGCCGGTTCCTGGGTGGGGTTCCAGGTGGGAGATGAGGTATTTAATTCCTGCCCCTGCAGGAGTGGGGTGATCCTAGACAGGAAGCCTGACACCCCCAATTCTGTATACTCAGACTGGACTGGCTGAGACTTCTGTGAAATGGGCCGAAACCCTGTGGGAAGATCAGAGGTGACTGTGGGAGTGAGGGCGTGCTGTAAATATTACTTATGATATTAATTATGATATTGTGCTCATTAAATGGGGTCACAGCCAATGAGAAAGTGAGATGTCTTTGAAGGATTTGGCCAGAGTCATCAGCATCCCATGGACTGGGGGTACACGGTGGTGCTCAATGTGTGTATGTGTGTTGAAGGCTGGCACAAGGGTCTCAGTCTCTCCATGGAGTACTGGAGTACTGTGTGTGGGGGTGTCACACAGCAAGGGGCCAAGTGCTGTGGGCACAGCCAGCCTACACCTGTCACCCAGAGCACCAGCCTGACACCCAGGCACTGTTCATACACCTAGGCCCAAGGTTTTGGAGAATTAGTATCAGGGAGTGGTGGAGTGCTGTGTGACACTGAGCAAGTGTCTGTCGGTCTCTGGGCCTCATTCTAGTGTTGCAGAGGTCAAGAAGCCCTGGGTTTCGTTGGGTAAACTCTTAGGCCAAAATATTTTTAGGGGCCTCTGGTGGTAATTTAACTTTTTTCCAAATTACAGGGATAAAAAAGCAAAACAAACACACCCCAAGAACGTGGGGCTAAGGAACACCTTGTAGTATTTAATATTTACAAATCAAAACTGTGCAAGGTGACTCATGCCTGTCACCCCAGCACCCAGAAGTGGAAGCAGGAAGATCAGAAATTTGAGGTCATCCTCTGCTACATAATAAATTTGAGGCTACATGAGACCTTGTCTAAAAACAAACTGTAATCTGCTGGTCCTAAAGTAGTTGTAAAGAATATTTGAGTTTCCCTTTCTAAGGAGGGAGGCTTCACCCGTCTGAAAGCCTTGGTTTCCCCGAATGGGCATGCTGGCCTATTGGCCAAGGTAGAGGCTCTGTGGGTGGCCACGCTTGTCCTAGTTAGTGTCTCATGTGGCCCCCAGCCTGCTCCCTCAGCTCTGAGACCTGTGTGGCTAAGCCCTGTGGCTGTGGGGACGTCCCAGGGGTGCTGGGCGGGAAGGTGACGGTTGGGTGGCAGGCAGGGCGGGCCAGGCTTCCTGCCCTCCCCCAGTCAGTGCTGGCGGAAGTGTCAGGGGCTGCTGTGGCCTCCAAGTGCTGACTCCATCCCAAAGGGCCCCGGCCCTCCATGCCCATAGGTGAGTTGTTTGACCCCAGAACCCAGTTTTGTCAGTCCAGAACAGGAAGGCATCCCCCAGTTGTGGGCTTCTGTGTGGAGCCAGTGGTAGCTGTCACTTCCTGGGCCAGGTGGCAGCATCGGCGCCTATCCTTGGTGCCACCTCCTGCCACCACCAAGTCGGCCCTTGCCCGGTGTGGGCTGTGGCCTGTCAAGGGCAGCTGGGTGGGCATGGCCCTGAGAGCTGGTGTCTGGCCTGGCTGGGGCGGGGACAGCACGGAGTATGACCCTTTAGCACAGCCTGTATGTGGTGGCTGTGGCTGTATAACATGAGCTCTGGTGACATTGATGGCTTCCGGGACGCCAACACCCATTGCCCAAGAGCCTCTTGATCCTGGTAGAAGTTTATCTGGCCTGATGCAGATGGCTTTTGTGGTCATGGCCCCCAAGGATGTGTGTGTGAGGGCCTGACCCACAGGGAAGATGGATGAAGTTGCCACAGGGGTGTGGTCAGGTCTCTGTCCTTCAGCACACTTTAGGGCTCAGATAAGCTACCTGGCTCCAGCCATGCACCAGGATACAGGGTTGGGGGGAGGGAGGGAGGTAGTGCTCCTGCCTGTCACCCCAGTCCTTGGGAGACTGAGGCAGGGGGATGGCCCTGAGTTAGAAGGCAACCTGGGATAGAGTAATACCCTGCTTTAAAAATCAAACAAACAAAAAACCTCACAACATGGGCATTTGGGGCTTTCCTCCCTGGAGGTCAGCCCGTCTCACCACGAGGGAAGCACTGCCCAGCTCCAGGCTGGAGGGTGCACATTTGAGACCCCTCAGCTGCCAGACCCTTCCTCGGGACCTGGCATGCCCAGCGTCCTCCTTTTATCTGGGACACGCTGCCTTTCCATGTCTGGCCAGGGGAACCTGTGCCCAGCCCCTCCCCCCATCGGCTCCCACCAGGCGCAGTGACTTGCAGCTCAAGTCCCCGAGGGCCTGAGGTAGGAGGATGCAGAGTCCAGGCCAGGTTTGGCTGCAGAGCAAAAACAAGGAGCAGCTAGTTTCTATGGTGGGTAAACTGAGGCTGAGGGCTAAGTGGGTCTCCCAGTGAGGCCCGGATGGTCCGGCCCTGTGGTCAGCTGTCCCATCCCGTCTCGCTGGGCCTCCTGGGCTCCAACTGTCACTGTGCAGCCCAGCAGCTCATGAAGTATGGATGAGGACACAGGCTCCTGTGACAGCCCTGGTGCCACCCCTCTGTGCCACCAGCCCAGCCCCTATGCAAAGGTTTAGTCTCCGGCTAAACCTCTTCTAGGTTTTCTGTCTCTTACAGATGGAGAAACTGAGGCACAGAGCTGAATGACTTAGAGCAAGGTGAACAGTAGCTTCTGAGGGGTGGCTGGTGTTCATGGGCCCCTGCTGGTGGTGGGGGACTGGCCATGGCATCTCGGGGACCTGCCTGGGGTTCTGACCTCTCAGGCTCATCATACCCAGACTTTCCCCACAGAAACTACTCTGTAGTTCAAGACATGAAATTCACTGTCCCTTCCCGCCATTTGACCTTGGCAGATAGCTTCCCCTCTTGCAAAGTGACTCCGTTCCCCTATATCTGAAATGGCCTAGAAGCATTCTGTCTAGAACTCAGTTCATCCAATTACCACTCTGACCTTTCCCCACAAACTCATATCCATGCTTAAACACCCTAGTTGCCATGGCCCTCTGCACCCAGCTCCTGACCCCTAGCCCATGCCAAGGCCTGTAAGACTGGGGAATATGTGCCCTGTTGCCTAGGGCTACGGGATTAAGGCTGAGACATCTCAGGGGACCTGACTTGTTCCTGGCCTTGGGCCTTCATTTCCTTAGTCCTTCCTGCATCTCGACCCAAGAGAAGGTGGTTGGAATTTCCCTGTTCAAGCCCTTGTTGGTTCTGACTCAGGTCCTCAAACCTATCTCTCTCTTCAGACTGACACAGGACAGAGGCCACCAGGGGTCTCCACAGAAGCCAACAGGATGTCATATTTTGGGGAACATTTTTGGGTAAGACCTGTATTTTCTGTTTCCTTTTCATTTTGTTCTTCATAGCTCTTATTTTGGTGAAGGCTCATAAAGAGCTATAGAGACTTTTATGGTCAAGGGGGGACTGGGCAGAAAGGAAGTACAATTTAAATCATGGAGACATGGGCTGTTTTGACGGGGCAAGAAACAGATTATAGCACCGAGAATCTGCCCTGGAGCTGTACATGTGTTCCGAGGGCCGCACAGTACAGAGCTGGGACCCAGGGAGGCTGAGGCAGGAGAATGGCAGTCCCAAGCAAGCTTCGCCTATAACCTGTCTCCACAAATAACATGTCAGAATAACATGGCCTCGCACTGGGCCAGGCCAGCCAGGGAAATTCTGTGGTGGTGGTGGTGTTTCTTGTTTTGTTTTGTTTTTCCATCTTAGGGAGTTTGTTTTTGTTTGGTTTTGGGGGGTGACCTACTCCTGACTTCTGCACCGTTGGCCATTTAGGTCTGCTGCAAACCAGGTCTTGGGATAAGAGACTCTCATAAGCCACAGCTGAGCCCTGAGAGAGAAGCTTCCATTCTTGGGTACACAGAGCCAAGCAGATCCTGAGGCTCAGCCCACCTCAGGGCTCCTCACAGCCCAGTTTGCTGAGGCCTTGAAGGCTGCTTTTCCAGGCTATGCAAAAGCAATCACAATTGCAGCAAACATCCTGAGTCTATCTCAGAGCTGTGACGCTGGGTGGCAGTCAAGGACCAAGGTCTCCTCCTCGGTTGGTTGGGCCAGGGAACTGGAACCACTGAGGACGCAGGAGCAGCCTGGTGCTCCTCCTGGGGGATGGACGCCTACAATCAGGAAGACACCAGGCTGAAAGGCCCCTTCCTCTCTAGTTGGCCCACAGCTTGCAAAGTGGTAGCTGGTTGCTAAGCAACTGGTTGCCCCTAGCAACAAGCCCCACTCCTTTCCCAGCTGGGCTCCTCTTATTTGCCTCTGCTTTCTTAAAGGGCCCCACCATCCCTTGCCACCTGCAGGCCTCAGTCTTCTCCCTAAGGTCACTGAATGTCTGTGGAACCCCTGGAGGTGTCCTCTGGGCTATTGAACCCCTGTCCTGCAACAGCAGCCCAAATGACTCCACATTTCAGAGCGGTGGTGGCAGCTCCTATGTAGATTGTCAGTGTTTTATATTCCATAGAGGTGTGAAAATGGGGGAAGGAGAAGTCAATGAGTGAAGAGAAAATAGAAGCCACCCCAACTTTCCTCCCATGCACACCCCAAGATAGCATGGCTGAGAGGTGTTCAGACCCTTTTGTTCAGGATCCCACTGGCTCAGAGGTTCTCCCCAGAAAGGGGCTGGCCAACCAGCCTCAGTTTCCCAAGGTAGAATAGGACATGAAAGAGAGTTGTATATTCTGGATCATGGGTCTGTGGTTGATATATTGGGCTCCTTTTCTGTTTTTGCCCTGCTGAAAACAGAGCCCATGGCCTCTCAGGTAATAGGCAAGGGTTCCACCCCTGAGTCACGCCCCAGCCCCTCACTGGGGAATTCTAGGCAGGGGCTCCACTACTGAACCATGGCCCAACCCCTCACCAGGAGCCCAATGCTGACCAGTATTAGGGTGCTCCTGTTCCTTTGAGGTAAGTCAAGGTCAGAAGCCCGGGGAGCCGTGGCAGATGTGTGTGCAGTAGAGGGTGTCAAACTGTGTTAGAACGTCCTTTGGCTGTCACCCAGGGGTTCTGATCAGTGACATAGGCTCTGGACGTCCCTCCTCAGACCCTCCCTGCTGCCCACTTAGACTGAGGCAGACAGTGCTGAGGGCTTGCCAGCTCTGGGAAATGGACCAGTGTTGGCTCTGTGTTGGCCTGAGATAATGGCCTAGGCGGCAGTGCCTGGTGCAGCCTCACCCGAGGATTCCCCAGCAGCAGCAGGCGGCTCAGTGGGAGCTGTGTGTGGAGCACTCATTATTACCCAGAAGGCGTTTGTTGCCAGACATATCTCATCCATAAAGCCATTGTGTGGCATACCATCGCTGCCATTTTTTCACATAAGAGAACCAGGGCTCAGAGAAGGGCAGCCAGTGCCCCAAGTGGCCCAGAGCACAGAGTTGGAAGAGAGGAAATACCGGGTGGAGGGACAGACCGTGACCTCCATGGGAGGCTGGTGCTCTGAGTCGCTGTGGAACTGTGGAATGGTCTGGAGGGTAGCTGGCCGGGCCAGGAGGAAGCTAAGCCATGAGGTGAGGAGCAGGGATACACTAAGGATTTTGAGGGTATCAGCAGCTGTCTGGCAGCAAAGAACCACTGATAATGATGGGTGAGGCATGACGCACTGAGCCTGGGACACGTGGGTATAAGGCTGACCTGGGTGTGTCCCACTCTTGGCTTTGGTAGTAAAGTTCTTGTCATTGCAAGCATCAGGATTTGAGTCTAAGACCCCAGAAGCCATGTAAAACGCTGGCGTGCAGGACATGTCCATAACACCCCAGCACCAAGGAGGGGAGGGTCTCTGTGGCGTTAGTCATGAGTCTCAGGTTCAGTAAAAGACTCTGACTCAGAAAACGAGGAGGAGGATAGAGGAGAAAGACGTGAAGTCAACCTCTGGCCACATAGAGAGACCCAGGAGGCGATGGCCTCAGGAATGCAGCGAGAGTCCCAGGCTTCTCTCTGCGGAAGCCACTCTCTGGCCAGTGGGAAAATGCAGCTGATCTGGTTAGGCCTCACCCATCTCTGCAGTCATTTGGCTTCTTGGTCACCAAGGCCTGTCTCTGTTGCTAGGTAACCTGGATGCCCTTCTCTGTCTTCTACATCTACTCTCTCATCCCTTACAGGGGGACAAAAACCATGGATTTGAGGTCCTCTACCATTGTGTGAAGCAGGGTCCTGTGGCCACCAAGGAGCTGGCTGACTTCATTAGAGAAAGGTGAGGGCCAGGGCACACCCACTCAGAGACTCACCCGGGACCACCCCTCACCCGGGATACACCCACTGGTGGACATGCCCACACATGGACACTCCCAACCAGGGATGTGTCCACCAGAGCTCTCCCACAAAGCATCTTCCCTGGGACTCCTGGAAGGATCAAGGGGGTGGAGCTCCTGGGGTTCCGGGAATCAGATGCAAGTCCTCCAATCCCACTGGTCCATTTCTGCCTCAAGCCACCTTTTTGTTTGTTTTTATTTTGTTTTCTGCTTTGAACTTATCTGTGTGGAGGGGCGATGCTCATGCCATGATGTACACATGAAGGGCAGCTCAGGAGTTGGTCCCCTTCCACCATGTGGATTCTGGGTATTGAACTAGGGTCTTGGGCTGCAAGTGTCTTTTCCCACCGGGCTGTCTCACTGGCCTACACGCATCTCTTAAACCATGACTCAGGGTCTGATGCTTCTACTGAAAATAAGACGGCACACTCGCACACAGGAGCGACGATCCCGGGCGCTGGCGTCAGAGTGAAAACGTGTGCTGTAGGCATGATGGTGCACTCCCATAACTCCAGCACTGGGGAGAGTTGAGGCCAGAGAATTACCATGGGTTTGAGAGCCACTAAGGTCACATAGCCAGACCCTGTGTCAAACAACTAACTAAATAAAAATATTACTTAGATTAACCACAGGAAAACAATTATCCAATCAGCTTCCAAAACTTTTTTTGAGAGGTGTAGAGATGGGGAAACTGGGGGTGGGGGGGAGGCTTTTCCCAGGGTATCATAATCTGCCTATCTTTGCCCCTTCTCGGACCCAGGGCCAGCATTGAAGAGACATACTCGAAGGCCATGGCCAAACTGTCCAAGCTGGCCAGCAACGGGACGCCTATGGGGTGAGTGCAGGTGCACGCGGTGTGTGTGTTGGGGGGTGACCAGGTGGACACAACTGCCGAGTTCCATATCAGCAATGACAGCTGTGCTGCGTGACGGCCCTGGGTGTGCCAGCCGTGTTGGGCTCTGCCTGTCCTTAGGACCTTTGCCCCACTCTGGGAGGTCTTCCGTGTGTCCTCGGACAAGCTGGCCCTGTGCCACCTGGAGCTGACTCGGAAGCTGCACGACCTCCTCAAGGATGTGCTCCGCTATGGCGAGGAGCAGCTCAAGGCCCACAAGAAGGTAGCGGGCTGCTTCAGCAGGCATGCAGGGGCACGGGGGCTCCCAGGACATGCCTGCGGCTCAGAGTGTGGACATGAGCCCGGAAGAGCATGAGAGGCTCACGGGGTGGGGGTGGGGATCTCCTGAGCCTCCCCTTTCCTGCTCCCCACCCCCCGCCCCCCGCAGTGTAAGGAGGAGGTTCTGGGCACTGTGGATGCAGTGCAGGTGTTGGCAGGCGTGGGTCAGCTCCTGCCAAAGTCTCGCGAGAATTACTTGAGCCGCTGCATGGACCTGGAGCGGCTGCGCAGGGAGAACACCAGCCAAAAGGAGATGGACAAGGTTTGTTGGCATCGTGACCAGAAAGAGACAGCATGCCACACAGTGCTGGGCACTAAGCTGTGTGGGCACCCCACCCCGGCTTTCAGAAGATGGCTTGTTAGGCGGTAAAGCCGCCTGACCGTCCCCTGTCTATGGTTCCCAGGCGGAAACGAAAAGCAAGAAGGCTGCCGACAGCCTTAGGCGCTCCGTGGATAAGTACAACTCAGCCCGCGCAGACTTCGAGATCAAGATGCTTGACTCTGCGCTGGTGAGAACCCGGCCCTGTGGATCTCACGGCCCAGTGGCTCTGGCACGCCGTGTGTGTGTGTGTGTGTGTGTGTGTGGGCATTCTGAGAAAAAAGCAGAAATTGTCATTTGAACCAGTTTGTATGTGGGTTTGCTGAGTGAAGCCACCACTGGCCAGTGGGCGCGGCCGTGTCAGCCTGGACCCAGGCATTCCAATGGTGTGCTTAGGAGTCTTCTCTGCTGCTGCTCTCGGGTTTCTAGGAACTCCTAGGCTGACACGAGATCTGTGATTGCAAAGGGTATATCTCTAATCCAGCAAGGCCACTTTTCTTTTCCTAAAGATTTAGTTATTTATTACATAAAGTGCTCTGCCTACATGTACACCTGCACGCCAGAAGAGGGCACCATTATAGATGGTTGGTAGCCACCCTTTGGCTGCTGGGAACTGAACTCAGGACCTCTGGAAGAGCAGCCAGTACTCTTAACCTCTGAGCCATCTCTCCAGTCCCAAGGCCCCTCTTCTTGAGACAGGTCTCACAATGTACACCAGGCTAGTTTCTCAGAGATGCCTCTGTCTGGGGTCAAAGGCCAGCACACAGCAGGTGGGGGAGTAGTGGTATCCTTTTAACTCGCACCAAAAATCCTAAGTCAGAATCTCATTGGTGCCTCCTTAAGCCACGCAGAGTGGACAGGAGCTGGGCTGACCTGATTGGTCAGCCTGGGTCTCATGCCCTTCCCCAACCAGCGCTTTCAGGCCATGGAGGAGGCACACCTGCAGCACATGAAGGCCTTGCTGGGCTCCTATGCGCACTCCGTGGAGGACACCCACGTGCAGATTGGGCAGGTGAGAATGCGCCACTCCCTCCCCTCCTCTTGCCCTGCCCACCAAGGCCCCGCCCTACTTCTCATGCCTCCACTCACCCAGGTGCATGAGGAATTTAAGCAGAATGTGGAAAATGTGACTGTGGACATGCTGCTCAGGAAGTTTGCAGAGAGCAAGGGCACTGGGCGGGAGAAACCGGGTGAGTGGCAGCCAGGTCTCCTTGACCCTCTCTTTCTTCTTTCAAAAAAATGACGGCAGTTCCGCATCCCCCAGAAGGCATCTGATAACTGATCTCACCTATTATCACTCCAAAGAGGTTATGAAAGGTCAGCTCAGAGGCTGGCTGTTTCTCCAAAGCAGAAGGGAGCCATTGTAGTTGCTGAGCACAAGCTGTCTGTTGAGTGCCCGAGTTTCATAGTCAGGCTTGGCTTCCATCTTTTTTTCATGCCTTGCTGTGTGACCTTAGTCATATTTCTTAACTTCTCTGAGCCTGCCTCTTCAATCCCCTAAATATCACTATCCCCCACATTCTGACACACTGTGTCCCCAGGTCCAGGTGACCAGGAGAGCTCTGCTTCCCTTGCTGTCTTCATATTGTCTGCCGCACCTAGGTCCCCCTCTCACACCCTCCATCCTGGCAGGCCTGGTTCTGCCCTCAGACTTCCCCATCGTCTTTTGCCCCAGGGCCTCTGGACTTCGAAGCATACAGCTCAGCGGCCCTGCAGGAAGGCAAGTACGTCTGGGCCTGGATGCCCAGGCTAGACCTGGTAGTGTGGGAGGGGGATCTAAATAGAGATGGAGAGAACCTTCCAGAGCTCAGCTGTCCACCTCTGTCAATAGCAATGAAACGTCTCCGAGGAGCCAAGGCCTTCCGCCTTCCAGGACTGAGCCGGAGGGAGCCCCGTGCATCTGTGTGAGGAAGTACTCTGTCTTGGCGCAGGCTAGCCCAAAATCATGCCCCTGCTAGCACAGAAGTCCCCTACATGACACTCTCCCAATCTCAGGCTATCCCAGGATTGCCTTTGGCTGGACTATCCCAGAAAAACCACCCAGGCTAGTCCAATAGTGCCACTCCCCAAGTTTGGAACTCCTTTTTTTACCCAGGCAGGACCAGAAGCTGCTTGGCACATCGTAGCCTAGGCTGGCTATGATCCCTTCCTTTGCCAAGGCTAGTTCTTCAAGTGCTCTACTGTTTGAGGATATCTATGACTCAGCTCCCTCTAGATACACTCCCAACAGTCTCAGTGAAGCCCCAGAGCTCCAACCTATGGCCCAGCTTGGGGCAATATGGTGGGCTCCCCCTTTGGGGGCTCTGACTACTCATCCCTGTTCCTTTGTCCCCAGTGACTTCCTGGAGTCTGATTTGGGGGTGAGTACCATGGGGGATGGTCAGCAGGTGGGCTGGGGTTGATCTTCAAGTCCTGAAAAGAGGGGCCCAGAGTGGGGCTCAGAATCAAGTCTCACCTCTGTGGTCCCCATGTGAGGGACTGAGAGCTCTGCTGTGCCTCAGTTTCCCCCTTGGATTTGACTACACCCTGTACTATATTCTTGGTCCTGACCCCTCCCCCCAGGTTCCTCCCGAGGTGGATGACGAAGGCTTCAGTGTGCGCCCCGATGTGTCTCAGAACAATATCCTTTAGGTGACTGTGTCCCCGAGAGGGCAGGGGTGGCTCCTGTGCTACATGATGGGAAAGATGAGCAGGGCTGAGAGGTGGCTGCCTGCGGGAGCAGAGGCAGGCGGGTCTGTGTGAGCCCAGCCTGGGAGTTCCAGGCCAGCCAGGGCTGTGAAGAGAGATCCTCTCTCAAACACAGACAGACTGACACAACAGGTGGACTTTTACGGTGGCTATCCTGGGGGCTGCCTGGAAGAAGGGTGCCAGTGTTGGGGTCTAGTGGCTGAATGGGAGTTCCTGGGATAGTGTCCTGAGCAGAAGGGGACAGAACTACTGCACGGGAGGAGTGTGGTCACATTCAAGGTTGGCTCCTTGACAGTGGCCCATGTGCGGCCGCGCCCCCGCGGTTCTCCTCTAGTGACTCAGATTTTGACGATGAGGAGCCCAGAAAGTTCTACGTGCACATCAAGCCCGCCCCCATGCGTGCTGTGGCCTGCAGCTCCGAGGCTGCAGCTGCCCAGCTCAGGGCCACAGCTGGCAGCCTCATCCTCCCTCCAGGCCCAGGGGTGAGCCAGGGACCATAGGGGTCTGGGGCCAGCTGGCTGCTGCTGAGCCTGACCTTGCTTGATGTTTCGCTTTTTGCGCAGGGCACCATGAAACGTCACTCCTCACGTGAGTAGCTGGCTGCGGGTTTAGGAGGCCCTGGGAGGGGACTTGCGAATGATGGCTTGGACAGCTGAGAATGAGAGCTGGCTGCAGACAGGCTGCTGAGCTGCTCTGACATTCAAAGCTCGAAGGGCAGCAGAGCCAGGCCTAGAGCCAGATAGAGCGGGACTTCTGCACTAGCAGGGGCAGGATTTTGGGCAAGCCTGGGCCAGGGTGGGTCACTTCCTCACACAGATGCACGGGCTCCCGTCGGCTCAATCCCTTTGCCCACTGTGCTGGTCACCTTGGGCCTCTGGGACAGAAACTCAAGGCTCTGTCTGTCCTAGGGGATGCTTCTGGGAAGCCGCAGAGACCTCGGTCGGCCCCACGCACGGGCAGGTGGGTCTCTCGGGGACATGTCCCTACCTTCAGCTTCCATCTACCCTGCCTAAGGTCCCACTCTTGGACCTGTGCTGTGTCTGGGAGGGGAGGCCTGTAGACAAGGCTCAAAATTTCAGAAAGCATGGTCTTCCAAGGGAAAGGGGACACAGGGGCGGGGCCCAGAAAGGCCACAGAGCTGCGCCGGTGGTTGGTGGTTCCGACCTCCCCTGTCACTGTCCCCAGCTCTGTGGAGAAGCCATTGGCCTCTGAGGAACCACTGTCCAAGAGCCTCTTTGGGCCGCCACTGGAGTCTGCCTTCGACCACGAGGACTTCACGGGTAGAGGGGGTGCACTGCAGAAGGCCGGGCCGGGTGTGTGGGGAGCAGCGGGGCTCCAACCCAGGCTGGAGCCCGAGAAGAGGGTCCGCTGGCGTGGACCGCGGTGACCACGCCCCTGACCGCCCCCTCCCTCCTAGGCTCCAGCAGCCTGGGCTTCACATCCAGCCCTTCTCCTTTCTCATCCTCTTCCCCTGAGAACGTGGAGGACTCAGGCCTGGACTCTCCGTCACACGCTGCCCCTGGCCCATCCCCTGAGTCCTGGGTCCCCCGGCCGAGCACCCCACAGAGTCCACCCACCTGCAGGGCACAGCATTCCGAAGCCAGGGGACCAATGCCCCGTGCGCCTTCCCCAGGTCCGTGGGGGCCAGAGGGAGGTACAGGTGAGCTGAAACCCAGCAGGCATCTCCGGGCAGGGCAGGGGTCCCCAGGGAAGGCTAGGTGCAGGCTTTCCTAGGCGGGGCCTTCTGATGGGCAGGAGGGCAGGTGTCGAGTTCGTTGCAGTATGGTGCTGAAGTCGCCCTGGCCGTGAGGTTGGGCTTGCGATGCAGGAGTGCTGCAAGGATGATAGGCCAGAGACGGCTGTGTTGAAGGAGGCTAGCTGAACCCTGTGGCCACCACTGAATGGAGATGTCCTTGGAGCAGAATCCAGCCTAGGCAGCTGGCTGGCATGCCTGGGAAAGTGCTGAGGGGGCAGGACATCAGAGTGACAGGGGCTCAGGTGTTCTGAGTGTGCCATCACCAAATCTGCGGCTTACCCTCCTCAGCCTGTCAGTCCTCAGCCAGCAGCCTGTGTGGGGCAGTCCCAGAACCCTGTCTCTCCCTGAGGGCGTTAGCCCTCAACCCTGTCGAGGCTCAGCCCAGTGTTGTCCTGACTCTAGACCCCACGTCAACCGCTGACCCCACCAGGGAAGGCCTGGCTGCGCCACCAAGGAGGCCTCGGTCAAGGAAGGTGTCCTGTCCACTCACCAGGAGCAATGGCGACTTGGTGGGTGACATGCTGGTGAGGCAGTGTGAGGAAGCGGTGGCCTCTGCCAGTAGCTCTGGGCAGCTCTCAGCCCCAATTCTCTTGTACCTTGCAGTGCCGGTCACTCAGCCCCTCCCCGCTGGGATCTTCTGCCCCCGGCATCACCCCGGATCGGCCCAGCTTCTCCACCCAGATGGGACATGGTCTGTGGAGAACCTTGGGGATGGGTCCCCTTCTCTGTCTGGGCTGGGGGATAAGTGGGTGAGGCCTACCCTGCTTCTGATCCCGTGTCCCCACAGGCATCTCCCGAGGCCCCAGCCCTGTGGTTCTAGGCTCTCAGGACACCCTGCCGGTGGCCACGGCCTTCACTGAGTATGTCCATGCCTATTTCCGAGGCCACAGCCCCAGGTAGGCAGTCACAGGGGACAGCAATGCCAAATGCAGGGTCAACCAGAGGGCAGTTGAGTGAGAGACTGGGGAGTCCTGAGGCTGGTCTGCAGCCATGGGCATTGAGTCAAAGGGATGTGGGGTGGAGACAGGCCAGGGGTGAACAATCCCTGGGGTTGACATCCAAAAGATGAGATCATAATGTTAAGCCCCAAAGAAGAGGACCCTAAACCCATGCCAGTGGTGTTCAAAACAGCAGTTCATTCTGTTTTGAGATTCTGGTTGCCCAGGAGAAAAGGGATCGGGGAAGACACTTTCCTTAGTTCTTAAGCCCAAGCTCTGGGGTGGGCTTGAGGGCTGGGAGATTCGTCCGTCCGGTAGGAGAGGAAGAAAAAGAAGCTGGGGAGAGGGAACAATGAGAACGTCTTGAGAGCTTCGGGGTTGCAGGTGGGACATGGCCAGGCGGAGCACAGATACCACACTCAGTCTGTCCCTGGCTCCCCAGTTGCCTGGCTCGAGTCACCGGGGAGTTGACCATGACCTTTCCTGCGGGAATCGTGCGTGTGTTCAGTGGGACCCCGCCCCCGCCCGTCCTCAGCTTCCGGCTGGTGCACACGGCCCCTGTGGAACACTTCCAGCCCAACGCTGACCTGATCTTCAGGTGCCTTGCATGGGTGGCCGAGAAGGTCACAGATGGCCGTGGAGCCAGGGGCCCAGGGTCTTAAGCGCCTGCAGCGCCTCCTGATAGTTGCTGTGTGGCACGGGGCAGGTGGCACTCCCTCTCTGGAACTACCTCTCCTACCGATTGGCTAAAGTGGGAGGGCATTGAGGTGAGGATGTCCTATCTCTGCAGTGACCCCTCCCAGAGTGACCCAGAGACCAAAGACTTCTGGCTGAACATGGCTGCGCTGACGGAGGCCCTGCAGCACCAGGCGGAGCAGAACCCCACCGCCTCCTACTACAACCTAATGCTGCTGCGGTACCAGGTGGGGCGAGGGCAGAGCCGGGCAATCATGAAATGGGGGCAGACCAGCGCCGTGGCTGGTCCGCGCTCTCTTGCCCTCTGGTGGCCACGTGGGGTACTGCGTATGGTCCGAGGACCCGGCTGGGGAGCGCGCGAGGGAGGTGGAGTGCGGTTGCGTACTCCACAATGCAGGACATGGCGGTGTTGCCACCCGTCCTTTCATTCCCAAGTTCTCCCGCCCTGGACCCGAGTCAGTGCCCCTGCAAATGAGCGCCCACTGGCAGTGCGGGCCCACGCTCACGAGGGTCTCGGTGGAGTACAGCTACCGTGCAGGCGCCACCGCCGTGTCCACACCGCTCACTAACGTCCAGATCCTGCTGCCCGTGGGGGAGCCAGTGACCAGTGTGCGCCTGCAGCCTGCTGCTACTTGGTAAGCCACCCCGCCCTGCTGCTGCTCAGGGGCCAGCAGACAGTCGTGTCACGCCCCACGCCTATATGGGTGGTGAAACTGAGGTTCGGCTGGGCGGTGGGTTTGCATGGGCCATACTGGTAACTCTATGGAAAGCCTGACCCAGCTTCCCTTGCTACCAGGAACACAGAGGAAAAGAGGTTCACATGGAAGCTTCCAGATGTGTGTGAGGCAGGGGGTGAGTCATGTCTGATGGGAGCTGCTGCATGGGAGAAATCGCTGGTGGGAAGCACTTGTTAAACTGGGGGTGCTCTTGTGCTCGTGGGACCTGAAGGATCCCAGAGCACAAATGTCAGGGGACTGGCCTGTGCAAAGGACCTGTGGCGGGAGGGCTTCCCTGAGCCCTGGAGCCTGGGTTGAGGGGTTCGTGTGGGCTTGCAAGGTCTGATTTAGCTGAGGTTGACAGCACCGCCCCCCCCCCGGCCCCCGTAGGCTCAGGCCACCTGTCTGCCAGCTGGCAGCCTCAGTCGGGACCCAGTACCCCAAGCCCGGTGGCCGCTCAGTTCACCAGCGAGGGCGCCACGCTGTCCGGCCTGGACCTGGAGCTGCTGGGTGGCGGCTACCGCATGTCCCTGGTAAAGCGGAGATTCGCTACAGGTAGTTGCCGGTGGAGGGGGTGTGCTGGGGGGGAGATCCCTGAAGGGGAGCCCACGTGAGGCCACTGCTCTGTCCCAGCAGGGATGTACCTCGCCAGCTGCTGAGGTGCTCACCCTCTTGCCGAGGCTCCCCTGGGCAGGACTCTGGACAGGCGTCTCCATCCTAGCCTGGCTGAGCCAACTGCTCCGTCCTCAAGCAGGCCCTGGCCTTTTAGTATTCTTTAAATAAAGTTTTCTAGCAAAAATCCTCTCTCGGTTCTGTTTTCCAAAGCCAGACCAGGAAGGAAGGGACGGGAGAAAGGGAGTGCTGGTACCTACCCACAATGCACTGTATCTTAGGTCTGTGTGCCTGCCTGGTCCCTGTCTCTCACAGCTGGGCTACAGGGAGGAGTAATGAACCTCACCTTCCTAGTGCTGGAATCCTTTAGCACAGGTCCTAGAGTGGTGGTGACCCCAAACTATAAAATTATTTTGTTGCTATTTTATAACTGTAAGTTTTCTACTGTTACAAATCATAATATAAACATCTGATCTGCAAGATACCTGATATGTGCCCCCGAAAGGGGTCTCCACCCACAAGTTGATAACTGCTGCCCTAGAGGGTCCTACGACAGAACCCTAACCTAGTCAGCCATGGGCTTGGTGAGGAAGCTGTCAAACAACACTGACACAGGGTGGGAAGCAGTGTAAACTTCCTGGTAGCTGGGGCTGGACAGCAGGCTCAGTGGCGAAAAGCCAGGACTGTTCCCAGCATGCTCAGTGCCAAGAGATCCTGCGTCCTCTGCTGGGCTCCAAGGCACTCATATGGATATAAACATGGATACAGGAGTAAAAGAATTAGTTGTAACAAACAAAACAGTTCTTGGAAGCCATGGGAGCCAGAATGATTATCTGACTCCAGCTTCAGGTTTATCTGCGCCTGACTGGTCAGGGTCTGTGAGGAAGCAGTTCACATATGCACAAGAAAAGGGATCCTACTCAGGGGTGACCTGATCATCCTGGGGTGGGGAAGAGGTGGATCATGAGTCTCAAAGGACCCGTGAGGACTTCTGATTCAACCTTGTGGCTCTGAAGATCTCTGACCAAGCCTGGACTGCAGATCCAGAATCTAGAAGCTGGGGGCTCTGGGTGGCTCAGAGGTGGTGCCCTGCCTAGAATCCCCCATTGTGGGGCTGGGGGTGTGGCTATGCGGTGGAGACCCTGCCTAGTGAAATAGACAGGAAAAAGAAAGGCTGTGGCTTGAACCCTCAGGTTCCCTGGCCTTCCCAGTTTGCTCTGCTGAGAAGCTGTCTGCATCGCCCTGCTATATGGTACGGACAGTTACTCAGGCCTCAAAAGTCCCATTTGTATCACCCCCTCAGGCTATAGAAGTTGGGGCCCAGCAGACGCCCCCAGGCTTAGTCTGCCTTTCTTACCGGTGCTTGCACATCGGCGGCTGGTCTGCGGCGCTACGTGGCAGGTCACCATCAGCACCTGTGCCTGGGGACACGGCCACACCCCACAGCACAGGTTTATCTCCCCCGTGCCTCCCTGCCCATCCGATAATCACCGAGAACACGGCGCCTCCTGGCAGCTTTAATTTGCTCTTCTTGGGGTGCAGGAAGGCAGGTCACCTTTAAAAAACACAAGAGTCCTTTTTTCTCTGGCCTGGCTTTCCTCACCCAGCCTCCCAGAGCCGGAGGGAGACAGGTGTTTATCTCACGAGAGTGGGTCCAAGCAGCCAGGGTAGGCCCTGGGTGGGGTGCCAGTGCCTGTTTATGATGCTGTGATTGGTTCCACCGCAGTGACCCCAAAACCGTGCCTTGAAGTGAACATTTGACAGTAGCTGAGTCACCGCATTCTGATGAGGTTTTCAGCAGGAGGGAGCTGGTGACACCCTTTCCCGAGGAGTGGCAGTGAGTGGCATTTAGCACCCTCCCCACCCCTGGCAGCCCGGATCTGCTCCTTGCCTGGATTTTTCTGCCCCATGACTTTCTCATGAGCCCGTCTCTCTCTCTCTCTCTCTCTCTCTCTCTCTCTCTCTCTCTCTCACACACACACACATGGGATGGCTGTGATGGTTGCTACACTCAGCAGCATGGCCTCTGTGGATGCTTCGCTGCTCTCTTTTCATGGCTTACTAATATTCCAGCATCCATGAGTAGGGCTGCTGTGACCTCTGGGTGCAAGGGCCTGACCAGGGTTTTGAATTCTCTGAGCATTGCCATCAGGAATTACTATGTCATGTGACAATCAGTTCTGTATCCAACCCTGGAGCTCTGCCCCCTATGTACTGCTCCAGGGAGCCAGTGTCAGGAGGACTCATTTTTCAGTCTCAGGACGTGCTTTCTCTCCCTCCAGCAGGCTACTAGGTCCCAGAACCTAGTTGGTCAGAATTAGGACCAACAGGTTTGGGGGGTAAATTCTGAGGCTGGTGGGGATCGGCACATAATGGTGGTGTTTAGGAGTCTGGAAGTCTACCAACAGGTCTGAAGGGTCTGGGATCTTCTAAACTCTGGGTTCACTCTCTTCCCAGCTGAATGTTTCTTCATGCAGCTATGGCTGGGTGGTGAGGCTGCAGCGGGGAGGTGACCTGGGAGGGGGAGGCTGCAGCGGGGAGGTGACCTGGGAGGGGGAGGCTGCAGCAGGGAGGTGATCTGGGGAGGCTGCAGCAGGGGAC
>NW_026594377.1:259189-261536 GCF_907164565.1 Psammomys obesus | reverse complement strand
GTGAGCACAGGTGCGGGAGGAAGAGGCCACAATGGAGAACAGACTAGAGGTGAAGGAACCCGAAGCGGGTGAGGGGGCGACGGGAGGGAGCGCTTTCTCCTTGGCCACTAGGAAGCTAACTGGCAGGAGGACGGAGCCCAAGGAGGTGTGGGTAGGAGGGAAGAGGCGGAAGGAGGCGAGGAGTCAAGCGCCAGGGCGGGGCGGTCGTCCAGGTAAAATCCTGCAGCCCGCGCGGCTGTCCGCCGGCGCCGAGGTGAGTACCGGGGCGCGGGCGCGGGCGCGGGCGCGGGCGAGGTCCGGGTGTGGGCACGGAGGCACCCGCAGCCGGGCTCGGCGACCAGCACCTCCGGGGTCGGGCGCCGCCGCTGCCTGGCCGTTAGCTCCGCCAGCGGCTCCCCCTCGGAGTCCCATGTCTGCGAAGCCCGCGCTTCCAGCAGCTGGAGCCTTTCCTCCTCCCGCCGTCGCGCTGGCCCCGGGGCGGCTCGGCGAGAGGGGGGGCCGCGGCGGGCCGCCCGGGGGTCTCGCCCGAGGTAGCACCCGGGAGTGCCGCTAACCGAGGTCCTCACGCCTTCGCGGTTCCTTCCCCCCTTCCGCTTGTGAGGCTGGCTTCGAACGACGTCCCCGGGACCCCCAGCGACACTTCGTCAGCCTGGCCTGGCGCTTCCCGTGGAGACAGGAAGGGAAGGTGTGGCCGAGGTCGAGGGGACACGAGCTGGTCCCCATCTGGCTCCCGCGTTGCCGAGCGCGGGCCGGATCCCCTCCCTGGGCGGGGCGGGCGTTCGCGCAGGGGCTGAGGCTGCCAGGACCTGCCCGGACCCAGCTCCAACCGGAGCCCGCGGGCCTTGGCTGCCCACCCTCCCGCGTGGACGGGTGTTCGAGGCAGACGCGGTGGCCAGGTCCCCTGCCTCAGGTGCTCTCGGGAGGCTCTAAGAGTCCAGCAGGGGTGGGGGTGGCCATTGAGCGGGTGCGTCCGCTGTGTTTACTTTAATTTTGATTACTCGGATCTTTTGTCTGTGACATTTATCTTTGATTGCGAAAATTAAAGGTATTATTGTAATCCTGACGTAAAAGTCACCGGAAGAGGGAAGAGAGGATGGGACCCATTCGGAGGGTGGGGATCTAGGCTGACCTCAGGCTGGCGCCTGTGAGTCCGCTCTGCTGATTGGAAGGGGCCAGGAAAGGCCTGCACCTTTCTAGCCTCAGTTTCCCCATCTGGAAGGTGGGCTAGGCTGGGCTGATGGTCGCTGGCTTCTTCCTTCCCTGTTCCTGGGTGTGGGCTGGAGCCGAAGGAGGATCAAAGGCCTCAGACCAGGAAGCCAGGGTGCAACCTGGTCCTCATGAGGGCCGAGCCCTCCAAAGCTTTATCTTTATAGAAATTCTCTTTGTTCGTAAAAATCCCGGTTCCTCATAAAAAGATACTTGCCCAACGTTAACGGAAGATAAGCTGGTAGAAGCCGGAGTGACCTGCCCTGGGGTCAGGTGACCAGTTCACACCTGCTAGCCTGGCGCTGGGTGACCCCGGCCCAGGCTCAGCTGGAGCACACAAAAGAGACCCTCCCAGAAGTTTCCAGCATCCTTTGAGCCCCTCACTCTGTGGGAATGTTCCAGAACGTCCCAGTGGTCTAATGAAAGCTGTGGCCAAGTCAGGGCCAAGGACACAAGGCCATTGCCACTGAGGCCAGGAGGGCCAGGGGCTCGTGAATAGCACAGCACATCATTAAGATGCAGTGTTTGAGCCTCAGTAGCAATGAGTAGTCGGCGGTTCATCAATATAAATACAATATATTAATATTAAGATGAAACTCATTAATATTAAATTTGAACTACTTAATATTAAGGTTAAACTCATTAATATTAGGATGGGACTAATTAACATTAGGATTAAGCTCATCGTTAGGAAGCACCGGATCTCTACAGACATATATGGGTCACTGACACAAAGTTCCTGACAATCAGGTCATTAGCTGCCCACTCATGCATGTCAACTGGTGCCATCATTTCAAATTTGATACTTTTATTACCCAGTGCCTCTTTGTATCCAATGGCTCATTATATGCAACAAATAACTAATATCTGGCATTTCATTAATAAGCAGCATTTTCTTTACTCCTTAACATTTGTTGGGTTTGGAATTAGTGCCCTGTTAATACTCAGTTAATCCTGCTATCTGCGTAAATGGTGTCTGCGAATTCCGGATTCATCAGGACAATATCAACATCTACCAGGCTGTGACCCTGTCTCCACCCCGCAGTGTAAGCTCAGCCCCGAGGAAGAGCTCTGTGAGCTGTTCCCATGCTTATCTATCTATCTATCTATCTATCTATCTATCTATCTATCTATCTATCTA
>NW_026594377.1:204872-259179 GCF_907164565.1 Psammomys obesus | reverse complement strand
CTATCTATCTATCTATCTATCTATCTATCTATCTATCTATCTATCTAGTTTTGCTCTTAGTTCTAGGACAAGGTGGCACAGCGGCTGCGAGCTGCTGGGACTTTGGGACCCAGTCAATATTCAAATATTCGGGAATTTTTTTGGGTCTCTGGTGCATATACTCTGCGGCTTCCTACGTTTTTGGTTTTTGTTTGTTTGGCTTTGTTTTTTGAAACAGGGTGTCTCTGTGTATTTCTGACTATCCTAGAACTTGCTCAGATCAGGCTGGCCTCGAACTCAGAGATCTGCTTACCTCTGACTACCGGTGTGAGCTACCACCGCAGTGGGAGAAGGGCGGTGAACTCAGGGCCTAGAGGTGCTAAGTGGGCGGGCCTTCCACCCCGAGCCACGCCCCCACCCCTCACTAGGGTATCCTAGGCTGTCACCTCCCTGGCCACACCCCAGCTCCTCACTGGAGGCTTCTAGCCTGTCACTCTACTCTCCCCCTGGCCACGCCCCAGCCCCTCACTGGGTTATCCTAGGCTGTCACTGTGCCCCCTTAGGCCCCCCTCTCCTGCTGACACTGGTGACAGGATGTCTGCTGGGTACTGTTTCCATTTCCCCGGGCAGCGGGCAGCAGCCGCGCTGGACAGGCGATGCCAGTCTTCTCGCTGGTGTCTGCTGAGTGAGAACAGGACGTTGACACTGATCTAGGCTCCAGACTCCTGGGGTCACTGAATGGGATGGGGGATCTTGCAGAACTGGGGCCCCACAGTCACACCAAGCAACTTCCTGAGTGGAGAGGAAGCTGCTCATGTTGCTTCCTGGTACAAACAGCCCCGGGCAGGACTGACTGGTTTGATAGTGAGGGGCAGGGCAGAACCCCACCCCTCCCAATCCTGTAGGACAGTGTGGCCTTGACTCATTATCCGACTGACGCGCCTTGGTGGCGGTCAGGGTGCCCAGGCCAGCAGCCCCCGTTTGTAAATGTAGTTTTTATTCCCTCAGATGAGGGGATGAACAAGAGTCATACCCAAGCTTTACAAATACATGGCTGGGGCTGAAGCCAGAACATTTCTAACTATCCGTGTGCCTGGGCCTGGAAGCTTCGAGCCTCCCTTCAATCTTCTGCAAGCCCGGACCTAAAGGCTTCAGCTTCCAGTCTGTCTGCTAATTAAGGCCTAGAATGTTTTCAGCCTCCAAGACTTCTGTTGTAGAAAACAAATATGGCTAATAATGTTTGTTATTAATAGCCTAGTTATTGTGACGGTGTTATTCTTTAACCCGATAACAAATCCATAAAATACACAGACACCTGTGGCCAAAGTGCCAGCTTGGAAAGGAGAAGGCGTAAAAAGGTCACAGACAGGTGGAGGAAAAAGGAGAAAGCAGAGTTGCCGTGGGGTAGGAAGTAGGAACCAGTGGGTGGAGGAAGGAACTGAGGATAGAAAGTATGTTGCAAGTATTTATGGGGATATTGGATGGGAAGCAACCCAGACAGGAATGATTAAAGCAAATGGCGTGGGATGTGGAGTTGACAGGTGGCAAGGTGACATAGGGGTAAAGTCTGCCCAGCCCCAGGTGAAATAAGGATTATTTAAATACAGCAGGTGTCTGTCTTTTATTGATATGGTATCGGGTTAATAATAACCGCTATAATAATTATAGGCATTTAATGATAAACATTATTAGCAATTTATATATTCTGCAACAGACTTACTGCTGGATAAGCTCACCCTTCCTAGTTTTTTCTGAACTCTGGCTGGTTCAACTCGGCTGTTGTGGTTCAAAGCTGACTGATTCAATCTGGCTTCTCTCTGAATTCCTCTACTTGGAAGAACTGCCTCTGACTTCCATGGACTGAACTGCAGGAACAACACTGAACTGTACTGTGTCCATGAACTCACGCTGCGCTGCTCTTAAGTAGCTTCTCTTTCCTGTCTGTCCTCATGAGAGCTGGGCATATCGTGTGGCTGACTCATTATACCAAATCTTTCTCTGATTCCTCATTTTGTCTGCCCCTCAATTAGATGTCATTATTTGGGATTAAATGTATATACTAAGGGTGTGTCTGTATTCCAGCTGGATCACACAGACCTGGGAGTTTGGATGTGATCCCTTTCCAGAGTAGCCATGTTGGGGATGACAATCACAGGCAATGCTCCACTCCACACACCCAAATTGTGTGCATATGGAAGTCACTCTTGTCTCCCAGGGAGAGGTCTAGCTTAAGTTAGCCTACATGTCAGTGAGGTCTAGCCCCAGGCAGCACGAGTCTCTTTCCCATCTCTGACTGAAGTGTTCAAACTTCAGGAAGTGTTCAAACCTGAGAGCCGACGTGTAGTCATCAATGAATGAATGAATGAATGAATGCCTTTCCAACCCACATCGAGGGGGCTGCTGGCTGTGCCTCCAGTCTCTCCACAGCCCGGGCAGAGAGTGCAGCTGACACAGTGTTTCCTATGTGAAGGGTTTTTAGAAATCAGTAACAGTCTGGGCTAAGGTCCTGCCAGAGAGCTCCATGGTACTTTTGGGTGGGATTTCTCTTGCTTAATTGGAGATCCAGAGAGGTCAAGCCATTCTGTCCTAGTAGACTACACAACAGAACCCATGACACAGAACCAAGAAGCCGTTTTGGCCCAGGCACTAGCCAAATGAGGCCTACAGTCTCAAGGACACTTGTCAACTGCCCACAGGTCCCAGGTGCTATTGGGGAGACCAAGGACAGCCTGCTCAGTGCGGATAGACTAAGGTAAGTGCTGCGGAGTGGGGGTGGTAGGTTCCCATCTCTACCAGCAACACCAAGGCACGTGGCCAGGGGGCCCGACACTGGGCTGCAGGGATGCAAGTGTGCTTCTGAGTCCTGCTACAAGTCTGATCTAGCACCGAACAACAATCTCCAGGACTAGACGACATTACAGACAGCAGAGCGCATGTGCAGAGGCGGAAAGGCCTAGGGAGCAGGTTGCAAGGACAGTGAGAGCTGAACTCTGAGGTCAGGAAGGAGTCCAGGCCTGGTGATAGCTAACTGCCATCCCAGCATCCCAAGTGTGGGGACAGGAGGATGGACAGCTCGGGTCCGTCCTCAGCTACGCAAACTAGTTGGAGGCCGGCCTGGGCTTCCTGAAAGCGAGGTCATTAGATCTGGGGTTCTGGCAGATCTGTAAGGGTTTACCACAAACATTGAGTTTTTTTCTGCCTCTGACTTGTGCCCTCAGTCATGCTGGGCGGGGCCGCAAAGGGGCCGGAAGTGCCAGGGGACAGGGGGTCAATGAGGAAAGTCTGGAAATTGGATCCTCAGAAATGGGTTTTGAGGGCGGAATAGAAGTTTCCTAGCGGGCCGAGATAACTTTCAGTCCCTGGGCTCGGGAGGCGGAGGCAGCGGGATCTCTCTGAGGTCCAGTCGTTTGAGGAGGAAGACTTGGGTTGGGTCGAGGCCGGTGGGACCCGCGTCTGGGTTCGGGTCCAGCGAGAGTCCCTGCGGCTCAGGGGGCCGGGAGGAGGCGACGGCGCCCACAGCTCCCGTGACCTTGCCTAGGCCCCACCCCGCCATGCGGCCCCGCCTGCGGCCGCCCTCCGACCTGGGCCTGGCGCTGGCGTCGGCCGCGCTGGCGCTGCTGCTGCTGCTCACGCTGCCGTCGCCGCCCGTCTGCCCCGCCCCCGAGGAGCCCGCGGAGCCCCCGGGCGCCCCCGCGGCGCCCCCTCCGCGCGCGCGCGCCGCCCCGTGCCCCGCCAACCTGACGGCGGCCGCGCACCCCGACTTCGCGGGGCTGCCCGCGCACGTGCGCGACTTCCTGCTCTACCGCCACTGCCGCGACTTCCCCGTGCTACGCGAGCCGCCCGCCGCCAAGTGCGCGCCGCCCGTCTTCCTGCTGCTCGCCATCAAGTCGTCGCCGCAGAACTACGGGCGCCGCCAGGTGCTGCGCGCCACGTGGGCGCGCGAGCGGGGGCCTCGGGGGGCGCCGCTGCGTCGCCTCTTCCTCGTGGGCTCCGACCGCGACCCGCAGCAGGCGCGCAAGCTCGGCCGGCTGCTGGAGCTGGAGGCGCGCGCGCACGGCGACATCCTGCAGTGGGACTTCCACGACTCCTTCTTCAACCTGACGCTCAAGCAGGTGGGCGCAGGGTCCCGCGGGGGGCGGCGGGGCGGGGCCAGGAGCCCGGGGGGCCGGGGAGCCAGCCCGGGAGGCCCGGGGAGCCAGCCCGCGCGTGCCCGCGCCCCTCAGGTCCTGTTCCTGGAGTGGCAGCGAGCCCGCTGCGCGGCCGCCAGCTTCGTGCTCGACGGCGACGACGACGTGTTCGCGCACACCGACAACATGGTCAGCTACCTGCAGGGCCGCGACCCCGACCGCCACCTCTTCGTGGGCCACCTGATCCGAAACGTGGGCCCCGTCCGGGCGCCCTGGAGCAAGTACTTCGTGCCCGCGCTGCTGGCGCCCGAGGAGCGCTACCCTCCCTACTGCGGCGGCGGCGGCATCCTGCTGTCGCGCGCCACGCTGGCTGCCCTGCGCCGCGCCGCGCGCACCGTGCCGCTCTTCCCCATCGACGACGTGTTCCTGGGCATGTGCCTGCAGCAGCAGGGGCTGGCGCCGGCCGCGCACGCCGGAGTGCGCACGGCGGGGGTGGCGGCCCCCGGCCGCCGCGGCAACTCCTTCGACCCCTGCTTCTACCGCGGCCTGCTGCTCGTGCACCGCTTCCTGCCCTTCGAGGTGCTGCTCATGTGGGACGCGCTGAGCCGGCCTCAGCTGGCCTGCGGCAGGCGGGCCCAGGCCTACTGGCCGCCGGGAGAGCCGGGCGCGGCCAGGCCGGGGGACGACCCGGCCGCCCGCTGAGCCCCCGAGGACGCTTGGCCCCTCGCTGCCGGCCGGGGCAGGCACTCCTCTGAGCGGCCGCTAAGAGGTGCTGCGGGCCGAGCGGATGGGTGTCAGCCTCCAGCCGCAGACCCGGCTGCAGCTTACAGCGGGAGGCGGAGGGCGCAATACAACCCCGGGCTCCGCCCTTTTCCTTTTACCGATTCAGCTTATTGTACGCCACGACTGTGGGCGGTGGGCAGAGGGGAGGGGAGCCGGTCCCGCTCTCCTCCGCGTGGCGCTTTGGGCTTGAACTCAGATCCTCAGGCTTGGTGGCAAGCACCTCTACTCCCTGGGCTCTCTCGCCAGCTGCTTTATGTTTTTTTTCAGCATCATTCACGTTTTAACCCCCCCCCCCCGACCTTTAAGATTTTATTAACTCACAAAATCAAGCGTCCTTGTGACGTCTTCACGCCTACAGCCATTCACGTTTAAGGTCCTTTTCCAAAGGTCCAGGTGGGCGGAGTGCGGTGAAGCTGGCCTCACTCCGGCTTCTCCCACCCCTCATAGCTCCCGCACCTCAGCCTGGGGGACATCTGGTCTCCCACCTCAGCACTGGTGACCCCACACTTACTGCCTTGTGTTTTCCTCCTTTAGAGAAAGGGTCTCATGTAGCCCAGGCTACATGAGTTCCCCCTATAGCCAGGGTGACTTTGAACTCCTGTCCCTTGCCTTCACCCCCCAGCCCGAGATGACACTGAGCACCACACCTGCTGTTTGCTGCTGGACCCCTCACAAGTTCCAGGCCCAGCCCAGCCCGGTTCTGTCTGCCGTGCTGTGTATCTTGCAGCTTCGGAAAGGGCTCCTGACACCCCTGGGCAACAGTGGGGGTGAAAGCTGCAGGGGGAGCAGGAGACAGGCGGTGTTGGTGCGCAGCCTGGGTGTGTGGGTGTATGTACTAGGTGAGGGGACGGGGCAGGTCACGGAGGGAGAGGGGCCTCACCGGAGAGCTTGGCAGCTGGGCAGAGGGCACTGCTTCCAACCCTGAGCTCTCTGTGGCTCCCTGTTGCCTGGATGGAGGCTCCCAGCCCACACGCTGTGGGGACCCTGACACACTCACAGCGTCCTGAGGCGGGGGCACAGACCATTCCAGAGCTTAGGGTCCAAGATTCCTGCGGAAGGGGCTCAGACCTGCCTGACTTCCAAGCAGCCTCAGTTTTTCCCCAGTGGATCCTGGTGGTGCTTTAGGTCCATGTGTGACCAGAGCAGAGGTTCCCCCCCCCATGTTGCTTTTCCCAGACAACAATGCGCAAAGTTGATTTATTTAGACTTTTGGGGACACAGGGAGGAGAAGGCACAGGCTCTGTTTCTGGGATCTACGAATAACTGGCACCCTTGGAGGCGACCCCAGGGGCGGGGGGAGGATGCGCTGCCCAGCCCCTGGCCCTCAGTGGGGACACAGGCCCAGCAGGTCTTGCTGGGTACAGCCAGTGAGACAGCAGGGGTGCATAGCCTTGGTGGCGGCGCTGCGGCGCTGGCGCTGAGGAGCCGGGTCAGGGAGGTCCAGCGTGGGCTCCACATCGGCCACAAGTGCATGCAGGAGCTGCCGCCGCTCCAGCCACTGCAGCATCTCCCCTGTGGGCGAGCAGAAGTCAGCCTGAGTCCTCCCCACACCCAATACACATTACATGCCCAAGAAGAAGGAACAGATGTATAGCGCCTGCTGAACGCTTCAGAGCATTCACCTCCCAACTTTGTCTGGCTTTCCACGGTCTCCTGTGCACCCCAGTTTCTGGCGGTGGAAGGCTGGGGTCCCCAGAATTACATGCTGTCCCCCTGGGCAGCACCCCAGCGTTAGGAGGGAGCCCCACAGGCGCCACCCGAGGTTGTGCACAGGGACCTCTGTCCTCTGCAGTTCCATGGGGCTGGAGGCAGAGACCCTGCCCAGACTCCCCCAGAAGGCCGTATTCCAACGATCCCAGCCCTGGTGAGGCAGGAGGATTCCTGTGACTTAAAGCCATTTTAGGCTGCAGAGTAACAGTCTGCCTTTAATAAACATTAAACCAGGTGGTGACTCAGGCCAGTCATCTAGGCACTCATGCCTAAGATATGGAAGTTCAAGGTTATCCCCGGCTGAATTGTGGGTCCAGTCTGGACTACGTGAGACCCCGTCCCAAAGATTCAAAAAGAGGAAAAAGTTAAAATGTGAAAGTCTTGTGAGGACTCCGGTTATCAGGAGATGGCCGCCCCCCCCTCTCGGCTATCCATCCGCCTGTCCACCGCCCCGCCTGTCCCCACTCACGGTCGCGGGCGTCCACGGGCTGCGTGGCCTCGGGGGACCAGCGCGGGCCGCCGCACACGCGCACCAGCGCGCGCACCAGGTGGTGGCCGCAGAGCTTGGCACTCGCCTCGGGGGGCCGCGGGGGGCGCAGCGCGGAGCCTAGCGCCGGGCGCAGCAGCAGCAGCAGCAGCAGCAGGGCGCGCATGGTGGCGGGAGGTGACGCGCGGAGACGCCCCTTATAGCCGCCTCGCGCCGCCTACGGGCCTTGGAGGGAACACGGCGAGCAGCCCCGGAAAGGTCGAGGCTCTGGTCACGGCCAGGGGCCGTGTGTCCACCTTGGGACCCTGAAGGCCCTCTCCCAGGGGAAGCACTGTGCCAGAAGACGCCCCCAACATTGAAAAGCAAGCCAGGCGCCCTCGCCTTGTAAGAGTGGAGCCCACTTGTCTTGCGGGCACTGGAAAAGCTGGGGCAGGAGAATTGCTGTGAGTTGGAAGTAGTTTAGGCTGTGAAAGGGATGTGGTCAAAGCAGGAAATTGAAGTTGGGAGAGGGAGAATAAAGCCCGTTCCTCGACCAGGGGGCTTTTTCCCCCCTTAAGGGCTCTTGTGGGTGACACGGGCACCGTTTGGGGTGCTCACGGCTGTCTTGGCCAGCTCCAGCCTTAGCCTCTGATTGCCCCTCCCCCGCCCCTGGCCCCTGCCTGGATCCAGCTCGCCTAGCGAGCCAAGGACCGCAGCTGGGCCGGAGGAAAGGGGGTGTCCTTGGGGTCTGGCCAAGGCCTCTACTGTGCCAGGTGTACCGCTTCCCGGCTCCACACCTGCCCCCCTAAGCCTGAACCACATCCCATAACTCAGCTCTCCTTCACCCCTACGCTAGTCATAAACCATCTTTTCTTTTTATTGAGGTCATTTATTCATTCAACAAACACCCCAGGGCCCAATCTGCAAAGAGGCCATGCTGAGGCCTCACAGCCCCCAGGAGCCCACGGGCAGCGGAGAACGGGACTGGACAGACGCTGGCCCAGACCTGGAGTCAGGAGTTCGGGGATGTGGCTGGATGCTGGCTGAGGCTGGATGGTGGTGTTGGGACCTGAGGTTGCCGGGGTCGTTGAGTTCTGCAGGACGTGCCGGGAAACACACCCCTGTTCTGGGGCGTGGAGGGAAAATGGAGAGAGGTGGTGAGAGGGGATGAGGGGTGCCGGAGCCCGGAGAGGGACAGCTCCCTGCCTGAGGCCGTGCCCCCAGCCCAGGGCAACCGGGCTCGCGCTCACCCAGGCTGCTATCCCGGGTTTTCACGCCACAGTGCGTCCAGCTGCGGGCTCAGGGTGCCGAAGGCCGGCCGATCCTGCGGGCTGGGTGCCCAGCACAGCTGCATGAGCTCCTGAACCTGAGGGGGGGGGGTGCCTGAGCTGAGGGGCATGGCTTAAACTCAGCTTAATGGTACAAATTTGAAATCTCCTCACTTTGCTCCATAGCTCTCCACGCCCCCGACGGATCTCAGAACAGAAACTAAGTCTGACTGTTGCCCCCCTTCTTTTGTCTGGAGACAGGGTCTCAGTAACCCTGACTGACCCCAAACTCATGGCAACGCTCCTGCTTCAGCCTCCAGATTGCTGGGTGATAGACACACAGCCCACATCTCACCCCGCATTCGCTTCTATCCCCCCCCCCCCACGGCCGTGACTCCCACTGGGAATGACTTTTCCCAGCTATTCCAACAAGCGTCATTCACCCTGGGAGAGGCCTGCCAACCCCCAGAATCACAATCGCTTAGGGCACTCTAGCTCAGTGGCGGGCGCTTGCCTAGGGTGTGGGTGGGTGTGTGTGTGGCCCTGCATTCAGTTCTCAGCACTGTAAAAAATAAGTAGGTAAAAGAAAAATTGAAATATGCATTCGAGAGCCATTGTGGTAGCTCTCATGCATTTGTCTTCTCAGACCACAGGAGACTGAGGCAGGAGGATGTCGAATTCCAGGCCAGCCAAGGTCTCAACAAAGGTGAAAGCCTCCCTCATCCTGTAAAGCAATGGCATTCCGGGCCAGGCCCCCTGCTGTCAATCAGGATTGTAATCTGGGAAACTGAGTTGCTTCCCTCACCTTGGCCGGGCAGGCGGGAGGTGGCGGGAGGCGGCGGCCCTCCGCCAGCAGCTCCAGGAGGCGGCAGAGCGTGGGCCCCTCCCGCTCTGGCCCTATCAGACGCAGGAACTCCTACGGGAGAGGGGCAAGTGGGACAGGGCAGGGGTCAGGAGGAGGGCTGAGGTAGGAGGAGGGCTGGGGGTCAGGAGGAGGGCTGAGGTAGGAGGGCTGAGGTCTGGAGGAGGATTGAGGTAGGAGGAGGGCTGGGGGTCAGGAGGAGGGCTGAGGTAGGAGAAGGGCTGAGGTCAGGAGGAAGGCTGGGGTCAGGAGGAGGGCTGGGGGTCAGGAGGCAGAACTGGCGGCTAGGAGGAGGGCTGAGGTCAGGAGGAGGGCTGAGGTCAGGAGGCAGAACTGGCGGCTAGGAGGAGGGCTGGGGCGCGGGGCTGGCGACGCACGGCGGATGGACTGCAGCTCTTGTCGCTGTAGGTGAAGAGCTCGTACAACACCACGCCGAAGCTCCACACGTCAGACTGGCGGGAGAAGACGTTGTCTGAAAGGGACTCGGGGGCGTACCTGAGGACGAGACAGAGGCGTGGCCAGAAAAGAGTGTGACTCCCGAGGGGCGTGGTTAGGTGTGAACACCCCCCTGGCGAGGGCGCGGCTAGTGTGAGTGTGGTCAGCCTGGGCCCAGAAAGGGGGCGTGGCTGTACGGAATTCGTCGGGCAGCTACTTAGTAGCAGCGGCCGTAGAAGGTGGCTTAGAGACTGGCACTAAGGGAGGGGGAGAGCGTGTGGGTGTGGCCAGGATGGGGTGGAACTCTAAGTGGATAGGGCGGGGCTTGGGTCTGGTCAGCTTTGTGGGATGGGCTGCTAAAACAGGGCCTGAGCAGGTAGGCTTAAGTCACATAAGGGAAGGAGCCAGAGAGAGAGGAGTAGGTTTGACTGAGGAAGATGATTACGGTATGGGAGGGGGGATCTCGTGGAGCATGAAGGGAGAGGCGGAGCTAAAAGGGGCGGGGCCTGGGTAGAGGACAGATTTTGGACTCCCAGGACGGAGTCAGAACGGGGAGGGGCGTGGTTACGGCGGCTGGATCGTCCCTCTGTCCTGTCTGCCCAGTGGGCGGGGCGGAGCTACAGGGCGGACTCTTTGCTGTGGGTGGGGACTCTGCGATGGCAGGTCTAGCGAGGTACAGGCGGGCGGGCAAGGTCAGAGGGGCGTGGCGTCTGGGGTCTCGGCTTCGCACCAGAAGATGGGGCTCTGTCCAGGCTCGCGGACCACGTAGTAGTCCTTTCCAAGCGGCAGCAGTTTAGCGAGGCCGAAGTCCGCGATCTTCACATGCGACTCGCTCTCCACCAGGATGTTGCGCGCGGCCAGGTCACGGTGCACGCAGCGGCGCGCGCCCAGGTACTCCATGCCCTGCAGGGAGCCGTGAGAGCGCGTGGGCCCGGTATCCCGGACCGCAGGATGCCCATCCCCTGCCTCAGCGCCGGTCGCACCTTGCAGATCTGCCAGGCGAACAGCAGCAGGCGGCCGGCGTGCAGGCGCGCGCGGTGGCGCTGCAGGAAGTCCCGCAGGCAGCCGCTGGGCAGGTACTCCATCACCAGCCGCAGGCTCTGGCGACCTGCGGACAGCCACAGAAGCTCTTGCGCACCTTCTACTGGGTGCGTTGGTTCGTTCAGGCTCCAACTTGAGAAGCTTAGGCTCAGTGGGGTAGCGGCCTTCTCAAAATGGCCTGAGTGGGAAGGGGGTAGAAGCGGGATTTGAACCCGCTACAGAGACACTGATGCCGCTCACCGGGCCCGTAGCTGACTCCCCGGTACTTGACGATGAAGTCGCTGTGCAGCGCCTTGAGGATCTGAATCTCCCGCTGGAAGTCCCTCTGCTGGTCTGGCCCGCTGTGCTGTAGCTGCTTCACTGCCACCAGGGGTCCCGTGTTGTCCCCCAGAGGGTCGTAGCGGCACAGTTCCACGCTGCCGAAGTTGCCCTGTGGGTGGGAGGGCAGCCGGCACATGGGGGCTCCTGCTGCGGTGCCCGCCCGCCAGATCCACTCAGCCCCGCCCACTCACCTTGCCCAGCAGAGAGATGTACTTAAGGTGTCTCTCCTCAAAGATGGAGGGGTCCTGACAGGCGGAGAGCTGCGGGCCACCGCACAGCTCATCTCGGGGACTCAGGCTGCCCGGCGTGGGGTCTGAAAGGAGCTCGTAATCTGGGGGGGGGAATCACATGAGTAAATGGGGTATCTCTCTGCTCCACCCCCAAACTGACTTTCTGTGTGAATGCCACTTGAACACTGTCCTCTCGGTGCTCATGACACGCCCACGGGGACCTCGTGGGGAGTGGAAATGATCACTGTCCCCGAAAAGGCGCACTCTGTGGGACCCCAACCGGTAGAGACACAAAGTGGACCTGATGGACAGGGCCATGGAGTGACATCGGCCTGTCACCCGGATACCCTCAGATGAGAACATCGAGCTGACAAAAAATTTAAGATTAATAAAACCAAATCCCGGCGCCCGGGAAGGTGAGGCGGTTAGAGCTCCAGCCTGGGCCTAAAACAGATCGAGTCCCAGTCAAGACGCCTGTTTGTGGCAGCAGCTGTCTTAGCCCCTGCTGGCTGCTGGGGCCACAGACCTCCCTGGATCCAGGTCCGGAGCCCTTCCTCCTCTTCACCCCCAGGGAACCCCACCCCCGACCGTCCCAGCTCAGGCACCAGATGTAATGAGGCCGTTGAGGTCCCGAAGGATGGCTCGGAAGGAGGGGCGCCGGCCCGGGTCGTACTCCATGCACTGTGCGATGAGCCCCGCCAGCTCCGTCCACTTGGGGGCGGGCAGCTGGCCCCGGTCCTCGTAGAACTTCAGCTTCTGAGGGGCGAGGATGACGCCAGTCACGTGGTCTAACCTTCCCTCACGACCCCCTACCCCCGGCTCTGCAGGCGCGCTCTGACCTTGGCGGGTTCTAGGGCGGTGATGTGCACGGGCGCCCCGTTGAACACCTCCCACGCCGTGGCGCCGAAGCCCCACTTGTCAGCCTCCAAGCCGAGAGCCTGGGCTTCCTGGAGACACTCGGGGGCCACCCAGGGGATCCTGTCGGCGAGCACTGCAGGACGCGGGAGTGAGAACGGCCACTCGACAGAGCGTCCCCTGGCGCAGTGCACACCCTGTGCGAGCGCGCAGGGCTGCAGACAAGGACACAGGGTACAGCCGGGTGCGAGACTACTCACTTTCCAGGCTCAGCACTGTGGGGCTGACACCAGGGTCACTCAGCTTGATAAAGGGTGGACTCCCATCAACCCCCTCGCGAGCCAGGAGCACCTTCCGGGCTGAGACGTTGCCATGAGGGAGGCCTTTGTCCTCCTAAGTGTTCCAGGCATAGGGAAATGTGGGTGGGCATTTGATAATGAACACTGTTAGGCAAACTCCTCTGCGTCCTTCAGGGCCCATTGGTTGCCGTCCAGACAAACAGGCTGTGGCCCCTGATGGCATGTCTTGGTACCCTCCTCTCCTCTTATACCCACCTGACCACACCCTGCCCCCAACACTTGTCCACCCATTACCTTCCCATGGCTTTAGGGACAGTAAAAGCACCTCAGCCTGAGACTCAATGTCCTTTCTTCTCACTGTCTTCAGCCCCCACCCCCGCTCCCTCCCCCAGTCTAGCTTCCTCACTCGTTGCTCTGTACCCCGTGGGTGCACAGTCCTCCCTCAGTGCTCTGAGCCTGCCCATGTCCTGTTCCCATGTTCTGCATGTCCTTACCGAGCTCCTATCCACACTACAGAGCCCACTCTTATTTCCCCATCTTCAGAGGAAGCCTCCCTGTGGACACAGAGGACACTCACCAAGTAGTTGAGGGCATAGGCCAGTTGCTTGGTCACCTGCAGCTTCCAGCTGGCCGCCACCAGATGGCCACGCTTGCGCAGATACGTGTCAATTGCTCCTAGGTACACAAATTCCTGTACCATGATGCCTGGGGACAGGGGAAGAGAGGGGCTGGTGACACGGGGCTCACCATGCTCAGCTGGCTCTGCCTCCATGTGCCTTCTGCTCTTAGCACAGGCTGGACTTTTGTTGACTCTCTGCTCAACTGAACAGATACAGGCAAGATTCAGAGGATGTGCAAGGAGCTGCCGAGGTGCACAGCAATTAGCCAGCAAGGTGTGAGTGGACCGGAGTCTCGGCCGCGGGGCTGGGGTGTGGAGTGGGTGAGTGTGTGGAGGCTCCATGCACATCCCCCGAGGCAGGGAGGGGCCAGGGCTGGGGTGGGGTGCAGGTCAGGCTCACTGTCTCCAGCCATGCAGACACCATGCAGCAACACGAGGTGCGGGTATGACACTTGGCTCATCAGGCTTGCGGCTTCCAGAAAGGACTGAAGAGGGGAGAGCAGAGGACATGTGGATTCCTCCCCGCTGGTCCTCAGTGGGATGCCCACCAGCTCTCATTGGGCCCATAGTCGGAAGTCCTGCTAGAAGCTCCCTCCAGTCTCTCATGTGATAGGCTTAGGGAAGAGCCGAAGTCTCGGCCTCCCTTGGCCCTGCCCTTGAGATGTTATGTCCTGGGCAGTTGTCATCCCTTTTGTTCCTCCCCAGCCTTTGTCTGGCTGACACAGCTGGCCCTCAGGACTTCAGCATGCTGTGTCTGCAGCTGCTGCTCACTGCCAGCTCAGTGTGGCTGCACTCCATTTTGGTTTGATGGAGTCTGGCTATATTCCTGCATCTGGTCTTGACCTTCTAGGTTCCAGCGGTCCTCCTGCCTCAGCATCCCCCAAAAGCCAGGACAACAGGTCCCAGTTCCTTGCAGGTCTCATGGCCTTCTGCTCTGGTCCCCACCTAACCTCCATGCAGTTCTGGTGTCTGGCATCCATGACCTTCAGGAGGACTTCCGTGTCATGTGCCTCACCATCCACCGCCTCCCGCCGGCGGCCGCGGTAGATCTTGGTGAAAGAGCCATGGCCTAGGTTCTCGTGCTGTGGGAGAAACGCAAAGGGAGCAGCAGCTGACAGCAGTTCCCGAGTCCCTGGAGAGGGGCCCTGGCCCTGGCTCCCATCTCCGGGACCCTCACCCACTCCAGGCTGTCCTCTGGGATTGTGTGGAAGCTCAGCTGGGTCAGCACACAGCAGGACCGGGAGCGGCCGGGGACTGGCTGGGGAGTGCAGCCCCTTCGCACCACGATCAAATTGGACTTTTCTGGGGAACCAGAAAGCAGAGATCAGAGGTGAGAGGCAAAGGTTTCCAATATTTAGACTACTGGGATTTAGCCTGGGGACCCCCCGGAAGTCGCTCCTGAGATGAAAGCCCTGGGCTTTGGGCAGAAGGGCCACCATCGTTTGTGTCAGCTAGGACAGTGGAGTGAAGAGACCTGCCCCAGCAGGAGTTCGCCTGTGTGTTCACCCAGGAAGAAGTTCGAGGTGGCAGCTAACTGAGAAAAATGGACTTTGAACCTGCAGACTGTGTTTTCTGTCCGGATCCCCTTGTTCCTTGGTTTCTGCCACCACCCCAAGAGCTGCTGGGAGGTGGGGAAGGAAGAGCGGCTCACCCTTAGGTCTGGGGGCACAGCAGGATGTGAGGCGCAGGGCAGCGCCTTCCACGTGCAGCCCGGAGTGCCAGCAGGCTGCGATCAGCTCTCGCAGGCTTCTGTGGGACTGGCTGAGGCCGACCAGCACGAAGGCCCCACGGGGGTCCCGGCGGATGAGGCAGCACTTGTAGTCGGGGCCAAGGGGAGTCTGCAAAGGGGAGCTGCACCAGGCGCGGAGCGGAGGCCCCACCCCTTCCTGTTCTCCCGGAGAACCGCTCAGTCCTCTCTCTGCAGCCTCTGCAGATGAATGCCCCAGAAGCTGGCAGTGTGCTCCCTGGGTGTTTTGCGTTTTTAAAATGATGTTTATTTTTGTGCATTTCTGTGGAGATGCGTCCCACTGTGCGCATGTTGAGGTCAGAGGGCAACTGGTGGGTGGCGGTTCTGTTCTTCCACCGTGTGAGTGCCAGGAATCAAACTCGAATCCTCAGGCTTGGTGGAAAAAAAACTTTTTCCCCACGAAACAATTTCTCTCATCATTTGTTTTCTCTCTCATTTGTTTTCATCAAAAACAACAGTTTTTGATGCGCAGTCTCTATGTAGCCCAGGCTAGCCTGTAAACTTGACCCTCCTACCTCAGCCTCTTAAAATCTAGGACTACAGGCCAGTCTCTTCAAGGAAAAATAAATTCTTCCCATTCTGTCCCACCTCAGGCGTCATCTCCAGAAGCATTCCTGGCACCAGCCATGAACCAACCTGGATGCAGGCCGTGAGAAGAAAGCTGTCATAGTCCTGCGGGCTGCGGCGGAGAACGTAGGTGCCAGGGAGGGAGCCAGCAGCTTTCAGCTTGTGGATGGCAAAGTCTAACCTAGGCCAGGACAGAAACCAGGTCAGACCCTGGTCAGACCTGCTGCAGGCTATGCTCCCACTGTCACCCCCGGGCCGCTCCTCACGTGATGGGCCCATGGCACAGCTCTGCCTCTTCCTCCAGCAGCCGCGGAGGCGCCACCTCCTTGCAGAAGTAATGCCTGGAGTCGCAGATCAGACGGAAGTAGCCATCCACGAGGGCCACAAAGGACAGCGCCTCAGGTAGCCCCGGGAACTCCGCTTCCTGCCCGGGAGAACTCTTCAGCTATGAACAGAGCCCACGGCGCCCACCCGTTCTAAGGGTCAGTCCCAGAGCAGCGGGTCCCAAGACCCACCAGGATGTGGCTGTCCATCCTGGTGATGGTGACCAGCCGGTGCTCCCCTGCCGGACCCACGCGTGGGGCATGCTTGATGCTGACATCCACGATTTCAGGAAAGTCACAGAAGGTTTGGAAACGCTGAGGAAGAGAGGATGGGAGAGGCTGGGGGATTACAGGCCCATCCAGTCTAGCCTCCTTCACACTCTCATTTCCTAGAAGAGCCTGGCCTGGTCAGGCCGCGCCCACCGGCTCAATCCGGACCATTCCCTCGGTCTGACTCCGCCCTATTTAGCCCCGCTCTAGGTCTAATTCCAGGGAAGATCTACCCTTGGTCCCGCCCCGAATTGGCCACGCCTACTAACTAGCCTCGCCCCTGGATCGCTTCATGCAACCCCGCCCAGACTGGCTCCTTTCCTGATTGGTTTCTTTCCCTGATTGGCTCCACCCTACACTGCTCCGTTTGGCTTTTCTTACTGCCCCGCCTAGCAAGGCCACGCCCCCAGCACCTCCGGGTCCCCGGGACTCCAGGCGATCCCGCTGCCTCCCGCCACGCGCAGGAGCCCTGGCTCCTCCTGCGCTCCCGGGAGCCCCACGCGGAAGGTCTCGGCGGCGGCAGCCTCTGGGTGCAGCCGCTCCAGGTCCAGGATGTACTTGACCATGAGCGCGTAGCGGTCCGTCTGGCAGGCGACCACGCGGCGCAGCGCCTGAAGGACGGTCCTGCGGATGCGCTTGCGCGTCATGAAGCTCAAGCCCCGGATCAGGTTGCGCAGGCTGGGCGGCAGGCAGGCCTTGTAGCTGTGGGTGGGGAGCACGCCGGGCATTCGGAGTGGGAGGGGACCTTTGGGCAGAGCCAGGCTGAGGGAGAGGTAGCTTCAGGAGTGGGCATTGGGAAGGGGGTATGTGCAGGAGTTGGGTAAGAGGAAACGGTAGGGCTCCGGCCCGCAGCCAGAGGACACAAGAGAGGTGGCCCGAGGCCCTCACCTGATGCTCTTGAGCAACTCGCCCGGCCGCTGGGCCTGCTCACGAGCCATCTGGGCCAAGTCCAGCACGGCTAGGCTCAGGAACTCTCCCTGCTCCTTCAGGCTGAGGCCCACGGGGAAGCGCCCACTCACCAGGTCACTGCGGTGCTAGGTCGGCCATAGGAGGGAGGTCAGATGAAGTCCTGCTCAGCCTGAAGCTGGAAGGTTCTTTCTTGGGGTTCCCCCAGCCCCGGTTGAGCGTTCCCCACCTAAGTCTACCAACCTGGGCAAAGAGGCTTTCTAAAACATGTAAGTCAAGGATGGCACTGGTCAAATCTTTACGCAGCCCGAAGCGGTAACACGTCTCCAGCCCAAACCAGTCGGGGAAATAAAAGCTGTGGGTTTCAGAATGGGGTGGTATACTCAGCTCTGGCTTTACAGAGCTGGAGTGGGTCACTGGTGTGCCGCGCGGCCTACAGCACACAGTCCACCCTCTCTGGTCAATAGCCTCCACTGTAGACTGACTAGGTGAATGGAGAGGCTCACTTCCTACCGGAGTCTGTAAACCAAGACTTGGGTGTCCATGTCCTCCACGGAGAAGATGTGGCTTGGAGGGAACCAGCAAGACAGGTCCTCGGTCGACAGAGCGAAGAGCGAATGATAAACAGGCAGGATGCCTGGAGGGATGGGCTCATTAGTTCACCAAGTCACCCATGCAGTCCTTGAGCCTCCCTTACCAAACTTCTATACACCCCTCAGAGCCTCAGCACCAATGCTGACCTCTCAGTAGTTGCCTTGCTCAGCCCTACTAAGTGGCCCACTCACCACAGGCCTTGGCAGCCTGCACACACAGATCCTCGGCCACGTAGTCCCCAAAAGAGAATGACAGTCGCTGGGGAGGCCCAGGTCCCCGGGAAGGAAGGAGCACATGCAGCGTCCCTGCTTCTGAGGATGAGAGGCTGCAAGAGCGCTGTGCGATCAGAGGTGTCTCTTCACTTGGAGGTGCCATGAGTATAACCTAGAGAGGCAGAGAAGGGCTTCTGACTGAAAGGTGGGAGAGGAGCCACAAGCCCTCAAGTGACAGGCAAGCTAGGGACCGGGTGTCTTCTGGTTGTGTGTGAACACCTCCTTGTGCTTCTCTGCAACCAGGGCAGACATCTCCAATTGATCCACAAGCCTCCACATCCCTAGCCAGCCAAGTCAATACCCCAGACAGGCATGAGCAATCAATGGCAGATACAGAAACAACCCTCAACAGGAAGCAGAGGGACGATTGTCATATTCTCTGTGGGTCTTCAGGGTCACAAGACCATCTGAGCTGGGGCCAGAGGCCTCTGTGGTGGGCACTTTGTGCATGAGTGTCCATCCCTCTCTGGGCTCTCTTCACCCTATCTAATTCCTCTTTGGTTCCCAGGGCAGTGCGGTTCGCTGAATGGGCCTAGGTGAAAACAGCTTCCTTAGAGCTGTTGAGGGCAAGATATGGGGCTAGCCCCTGAGAAAAGGCAGGAAACAGAGCTCAGACCACAGTCCTACACCTCAAAGCCATGAAGGTGGCTGCAGCCAAGCCTTCTACCTCCAAAGCTCGCATGGTGGAAAGAGCTGCCCCCTGACCCTGCGTGAGTGCCCCTCCCGGAACAAGTATGCACGGTGGCGCGCACTTGTCACCACAAAACTCCACAGGTGGAGACAACATGGACGGCCAAGGCCAGCCTAGGCTGCATGAGATTGTACTTAAAAACAAAATTGGGCAGGCACGCAGGAGGCAGAGGCAGGTGGATCTCTGTGAGTTCCAGGCCAGCCTGGACTACACAGAGAAACCCTGTATCAACAAACAGAACAGAAATTCGTAAGTAGCTAACTGAACAGAGTGCTGGAGACAGCCCAGGCTGAGAGCACTGGCTGCTCTGGCCAAGGACCCACCGCAGTGGCTCACAGCTGTCTGTGGGTCCTTCTGGCCTCTAGGGGTAATGCGCCCCAAAGCTTATGTTCCCACAAACCTGCAGAAGAGGTAGCACATGCCTTTAATCCCAGCCCTTAAGAGGCAGAGACAGGAGGATCTCTGATTTCGAGACCAGCCTGGTCTACAACAGATTGAGTTCCAGGACAGCCAGGGCTACACAGAGAGACCCTGTCTCAAATCAAGAAAATGAAGAAAGTTTTAACCTACTACTGGATGTGGTGGAACACACCTGTCATTACACGTTTACGATCAGAATCTGTCACAATTAGGTTGGGCAAGGTGGCTCAGCGGGTGAAGGTGCTTGCCAGTGAGCCTGACAGTCCACAGGGCCCACACGGTGGAACGAGAAAACGCACTTCAGCAAATTGTTCTCTGACCTCCGATCGTGCGTGTAGCACATACATTCCCACAGAATAAAATTAATAAAATGGTATAGAAGTATATAAAAATGAAACCATCATCATCTTCCCCAGCTCTGTGCTCCTGGAGGGTCTGCAGGAGGACTGCTATGAGATTCGAGCTACAGAGGGAGAGCCGGCCTCAAAATACAAAATGAAAGACAAATCCACAAAGGGGATACGAATCTCGGCGCGTGAGCTTTATACCAAACGTAAAGTTCCGGCCCTTTCCCTCCCGCTGAACCAGAGGGTGGGGGCGGGAGCCTGCGGCGCATGCGCGCGGTTGCGGCCGGCAGTGCGTTGTCCAGGCTGCGCCCCCCGCCCGAGCCCCCGCGCCCCGCGTTCCTACCTTCAGCCGCGCCGAGGCAGGGGCCGTGGAGCTGCGACAGGAAAGTCCCCGCTCCTTCCTGTGCGGCCCCTGAGCTTCCTGGCCGCCGTCATTTACGGAAAGTCAGGGTGCCCTGGGGGCGGGGCGGGACACCAGAAACCTAGGCGGCTGGTGCACCCTCCTGCATGACGGGCAGGGACTGAAGGCCGGGGTGCTGCTGGGGACCTCAGTGCACAACGCCTCCACCTTCGGCCCCAGGCTCCTGTCCACGCGTGTTCTTGGGGCCACATGGGCCTGCCTGGGGCCTGGACCTGCTGCCGCCGGCACACATTTCAGGCTTCAGTTTCCACTCCGCTCTCAACCTTTAACCTGGTAAAGGATACTCTGAGCAATGTTAAATAACACAGCCGGGGTGGGGGTGGGGAGGCGTGGTAGCGCTCGCCTGTAATCTGCCTCAGGGAGGCAGAGGCAGGCGGATGTCTGTGAGTTCGAGGCCAGCCTAGTCTGCAAAGAAAGTCCAAGACAGCCAAAGCTACACAGAGAAATTCTGTCTCAAAAAACAAAAACCGAAAACAGCAAAAACACAGTGGGAAAAAAACCGCCAAACCTCTGGGCCGCCCAGTCCTAATGAGCTAAGAGGGGCCCTGTCCTTGGGGACCCCACCCAGGCGCTGAGCAGACTCTCACTTCCTCTGAAAACCTCCTCCTATCCCTGTCCTGTCCAGATGCTGCCGTGCAGGATGCCTGAGACGTGCAGACGCTAGCCACGTAGTAGCTTGACTTGAGTTCCATCCCTGGGCCCCACAGGTACAGCCTGGAGGTTTCTGGAAAGAACGCATCAGGCCACAGAGCTTGATGGCAGGAGCCCATCCTCCATCCTTGGCTCTGCTCACGTCCAAAGCCTCGTATCAGGCTGCCGACCCCTTGTGCCTCCATCTGTTGCTAGTGGGGCAGAACTGAGAGTGAACCCCGAGGGAGAGAACTTCGTAGCCGGTTCCCCTAAAGCACGCCAAGTTCTGTTCTCTTATGTCTCTTCTGGAGCCTCAGACCCAGAGCACCAGCAGCTCCCAAAACACCAAGCACAGCAGGCTAGGCTTCTTGGCCTGCTGCTATGCTTGGGAGAAGATGAAGTGAGGAAACAGACACCAGAAATGGTGACAAGATAGCGGGTGTGATGCTGTGGATGAGGCAGAAGCCTGACAGAAAAAAAACAAGATGTGCCAGAAAGCTCACTGTGGAGCCCCTGCTCTGACTCCTCAGTGAGGGTCTGGGGGCGTGGCTCAGGGGTGGAGCCTGGGTAGAATTCACCAGTGAGAGGCAGGGGTCGTGGCTCAGACATGAGGAGACATCATCCCAGTTCCCCTCTAAAAAGGATGATGGGTGCAGTGCTGTGGTAGGGAAGACAGAAGGATGGTTGGGTGTTGCTGGCCACCGGCTTAGCTCCAGGCAGCCACAGAACCTGCCTCAAGGGAGTGTGACACAGCAGGACAGGGGATGTCCTCCTCTGGCCTCCACAGTCACATATGGAGCATGAAGAAGGCACCTACACTGCTATTGTCAAGCGTGGCAGCACTCAGGGGCCAAGGCAGTAACCTCACTGCAAGGCTGCGCCAATCCTGGTCCACACATTAAGTGTCACACCTGCTTAGGCTACATAACTAAACCATCTTAAAAAGAAATGAAAACATTTTTTGAAAGAAAAGAAAGAAAAAAGCAACTGTTGTGTTCCATTATAAGAAGTTCAGGGACTGGGAAGATGGCTCAGTGGTTAAGAGCACTGGCTGCTGTCCCAAAGGACCCAGGTTCAATTCCCAGCACCCACTTGGCAGCTCACAACTGTCTGTAATTCCAGGATCCAACACCCTCACACAGACATACATACAGGCAAAACACAAATGTGCGTAGAATAAAAATAAATAATTTTAAAAAGTTCAAAGCACAGAAAAACATAACCATGTTTGTGAGAAGCAGGAAGAAAAATGAGGGAATTAAGATTTTTGGACAGGGAGGAAGCAATGGGGACCCTGCAGGGGGCTGTCACCCCAACTCTGGTCTGAAGTGGCCTTGCCTCTGCTTTACTGCTGATAGCTAACTAAAAATTACTTTTAAGAACTGGAGTCCTTAGGATTCTCAGGTTTTTAGGTTTGAACTCAAATGAGCTGTTGCAGAAACACAAGATCATTTGTTATGATCCCTCTTCTGAAGGTGGAGAAACCAAGGCACCAAGTGTTGGGAGATACTTTGGAATATGGAGGGAACCTAGCACTATGCAAACCAGGCCCCCACCCCTCACTGGGAGATGCTAGTCAAGGGATCTGTGGGTGTTCAAATAAGAATTCCCCTCCCCCCAGGTTTGCCACCAGAACAGATACCGTTAGGAGGTATGGCTTTGTTGGAGGAAGCATATCACCGGAGGTAGGCTGATCAGCTTCAAATGTTCAAGCCAGGCCCAGTGTCCCTACTTCCTGCCACCTGAGGATCCAGATGTAGAACACTCAGTTTCTTCACCATGTCTGCCTGAATGCTGCCATGCTTCCCATCAGGACTAAACCTCTGAAACTGTAAACCATCCCCAATTAATTATTATTATTATTATTTTGTAAGAGTATCCTTGGTCATGGTGTCTCTTCACAGCAATAGAACACTGACTAAGATAGGGTCTACCCATGAGCCATGTCCCAGACCCTCACAGGGGTATTTTGGGCAAGGCCTGAGTGAGGCTCCTATTCCTCTGGAATTCTCACAGGTCCTGCTGTGAGAAACCTCCTGAGTTGTGCAGGAACTCCGTGACCTCAACCTGGTGTTACATATCTTTGAGACCCAATAGGAGGAGGAGCCCTGAGGTTGTGAGGAGAGTTGCAAGCATAGCAGTATTGGAACCTGGACACAGGCACACAAAGGCAAGGGTCTCAGGCTGGACTGACTCAGTTGAGATGGGTGAGGGGCTGCAGTGCAGCTACTCAGGGAGCTGAAGCAAGAGACAGGAGGCTTAGCTGTTGGGGCAGCTCACCAGTACCATCCACAAAAACACTGAAGTGGATCCTAGCATTTACCCTGACACATATAGCCACACACGTGTATAAGACATGCCGCTGGCTGGGAGGGCAAAGGGAGTAGGAAGAATGGGTGACAATTCGAGGGTTATCTTCCGGGGTATCCAGGTTTGAGTCCCAGCACCCACATGGTGGCTCACTGCCACCTGCAGCCCAATCCCAGCCACCTGACACCTTCTCCTGGCCTCTGTGAGCACCAGGCACACAGCAGAACACCCACAGCATGCAAAATAAAAGTAATTACACTTTACCAAGAGCAGTGGAGAACTCAGATGGCTGGCTGGCTAACAGCTCCCGAGGGGCCTGGGGGATGAGGGTGGCCGCCAAAGCCTGAGGATGCCATTCTGTCTCCAGAACGTGCAGGAGGAGCTGCTCCTGTGTGTGCCGCCATCCCTTCTCCAGGAGGATTCTGGGGGCTAGCTGGACAGTAGGCCAGCCTAGCCCTGAGTCCCAGGCTGTCAGCCACTGCCCACAGCCACAACCAATAGGGGACCTGTGCATGAGGAACAGCACCCGAGGCTGCCCTCGGTACAGGTGTGTATGCAAACTCACACACACACACACCGACACACCCAAACATAAATCAAGGAGGCCCTGCACGATGCCTCAGTGAACTCTTCCAGCCAGGCCCGAGGACTTGAGTTCCATTCTGGAAACCCACGTGGTGGGAAGGGAGAACCAGCCCTGGAAAGTTGTCCTCTGACCTCCACAGGCACGCTGCAGTACAGGTGTACTGCCTCACCCCTACACACGTAGCTGCTGTAATTTTAAAAATGCTTAGATTTATTTTACTTCTGTGCACGTGTGTATTTCCATGCAGACGGTTGGGAGCCACCTTGTGGGTGCCGGGCACAGAAGACTGAGTTCTCTGGAAGACCAGGCCGTGCACTTGATCACAAATGGTAAGTTTTGTTTGTTTTGGTTTTTAGAGCCAGACTCCCTATGACCAGGTTAGCCTCAGATTCACAGAGATCTGCTGCTTCTACTTCCAGAGTCCTGGGATTAAAGGTGTGCACTGCCATGACCAGGAAGAAATAAAGTTACAAAACGGGCAGGCACCGAGCCAGTGGCAGCACTTGCTTCACATGGGTTCTGAGTTCAAGTGTCAGCATTCGGAAAGAACAAAACACGAAATAAAACGATTCCGTGCTGGGAAAGCAGGGCCGGCGCCCTGGGGCACTGAAGACTGGACATTGACGAACAAATAGGAGTTTTATTATCCAGGAAAATGTAAACCGAGAGCACAAGTTAGGTGGCTCAGAGAGAGAAATAGAAACGTGGAGAACTAGACAGATAACAGCATGGACAGAAACACCCACGGAGGCTGAGCCGGGGACTAAGAGCTGAGGAACAGCTCTGCGGCTCCCGGCCCCTTTAAGGCGCCCGCCCGGCGCCGCCCCGTCACGCGTCCCCGGCTCCGCCCGCGCCGCAGCGTCAGCGCGCGTCAGGCGCTGTCCGCGCCCCCGGTGCTGAAGCGACATGGCCGGCGGCCGGGCCCCGGCGTGAGCCCCGAGCCCCACGCTGCGCCCGCCGCGCCCTGGCCGCCCGGAGTCATGTCTCTGCTGTGCGTGGGAGGTAGGAACCGCGTGGACGCGGGCGAGGTGCAGGGCCCGCTTGGATGCGTCCGGCTGGCTGCACTGAGCAGGGGACCCCCGGGGCGCGCCGCGGGGCGCGCAGGCACCAGCTCTAAGGGTCCTGCCTGCCGCACACACGCGTGGACGCGGGGTTCGGGCTCCTGTGTAGACGCTGTATGGGCGGCGGGGGCCGAGCAGTCGGCGGGCCGTGAGCGCCGGGGTGGGTGGTGTGGGGACGGCTGGCCCGGCCTAGCTCTAGTCGCCAGTGTTCCTCGAACAGTGCAGCGGCTCCGGGGAAGCGCGTGGCTCCCTCTCCGCCTCACCCTAGGGCTGGAGGGAGGGAATGAGACGCGGAGTGGGGGACAGCTATTTTGGGGCCAAAACGCCATCTGCACCGAGGCCCACGCCCAGGCCCACGCTCCGCGTTTTGGGGGGAGGGCAGGAACCACGGGAGAGGTGTGACCCTGCACCCCTCGAAGCCTCAAAAGGGGCCAGGCTCAGCCGCGGGGTAACTGCCGCGGAGACCTTGGGTGGGGGACTGGCCAGGTACGGGTGCTCTGGGTCCGTGGGGGGGGGGGGGCTGCACCCGTTACCCTTCCCACCTCCTGGAGGCTGTGTGGGGAGGAGGGCGAGTCTCCATCCGCCTCAGAACTCAGGCTGCCGGAGACCTTGGGCGGCGGGTGTGCGGAGTTGTTCTCCGCGGGTGCGAGGCCCCAGCTGGCCCCGCCCCCTCTGCCCTTCCCCCCTCCAGGCCCCTCCCCCTCCGCTCTCCGCTAGCGGCTTCATTCACAAACCCGGCCCCGCCCGCCCGCGCCCCGCGGTGCCCGGCTCGTGTCTGGTAGACGCGGGTGTTCTTAAAGGTGCAGGAACCCTTTTCGCTGAGTCGGCCCCGAGGGTTCCGACCGCCCAGGGTCTCTGGGCAGCTGAGGCCTCCAGGCCTGGGGAGTACATGGAGCTGAGCGTGAAGGGGACCCTTTGGGCAGCTCCCACAGACCCAGCCATAAATGGAAGTTGGGCTTCCTCCTTGGCAGCTCCGTGCGCCCGGCGTCCTCCCATCCTCCCTTGTGTCGGGGGCCGTCACCCCAACTCTGACGCAAACCGGAGGCTCGGTTGTGGGGGCGGAGGCCGGGCAGCGTCAGAAAGGAGGCTTCCAGAAAGCCAAGTCTGGGCGACGTTTGTACTGAATTCCGTGGACACCACGGTGGGGAGATCTAGGGGCGAAGGGCAGGGCTCTGGGGAAGGAGTCCGGCAGGAAGGTGCAGGTGGGGCCTGCCAGGGGGAGGGGTTGCGCCTGGCCAAAGCTGGGCGTGGAGTCGGCCAGTGGAACTCAGCTCAGCCTCCTCACAGTAAGGGAACCTCTTAGGCCAACCATCCGCCTCCCTCCCTAAGGAACCTTTACGACTCCATGGGGCTATATGGCAAAGGCTGCGGCCCGGTATATGAGGGCTCCTGTCTCCGTGTTGCAGTATAGATCTGGACTGTGCACACAGGATGATAACAAATGTTTAGGATATACACATAGATTGGCAGGAGCGGAGGCTCAGTGTGGGGAGTGCCTGCAGCTCAGTTAGTACAGTGCTTATTGCTCAGTTGGTAGAGTGCTTGCAGCTCAGTTGCTGCAATTTGCGGCTCAGTTGATGCAGTGCTTTTCTCTCAGTTGGTACAGTGCTTATAGCTCAGTTAGGAGAGCGTTTATAGTTCTGTTAGTGCAGAGCTTGCATCTCAGTTGAAACAGTGCTTATAGCTCAGTGATACAGTGCTTGCAGCTCAGTTGGTACAGTACTGGCCAGTATGCACAAAAGTCTAGGTTTCATCCCTAGCATCACATAAACCAGGTCTTGTGACACATGCCAATCATCTCAGCACTTGGGGGACAGAGACAGGGGGTCAGCAGTTTGAAGTAATACTCAGCTACACAATGAATTCCAGGCCAGCCTGGGCTACATGAGCCCTGTCATACACAGACAGATGCACTGTGCCTTACACCTGAGCCCTCAGCCAACTTGCAAGAAGCCATGATGTATATATGTGGAGGTCAAAAGACAGTTTGGAGAAGTCTTCCTTCTTCTTCCACCACTCACATCCCAGTCTGCCGACACAGACTCTCTGAAACTCTAGCTCACTGATTGGCTAGCCGTTGGACCCCAGGATCTGCTTGTCCCTGCTTCCTTAAAGCTGGGGTTAGAGCAGTCAACATTCAGTCTGGCTCTTTTCCTGGATCCTGGGGATCTGAACTCAGGTTTTAGTTCTTGTGGGGCAGACTCTTTACCTGTGAGCTAGCTCCTCAGTGCCTTCCTCCATTTTTCTTTAAGAAAAGAAAAAAGAAGAAGAAAGCCATATTTTAGCCAGGTGGTGGCAGCACACACCTTTAATCCCCACACTTGGGGCAGAGGCAGGGGATCTCTGAGTTGGACACTGGACTGGTGTACAGAGTGAGTTCCAGGACAGCCAAGGCTACACAGAAAGACCCTGTCTTCAAAAAACCAAACCAAGAGATAACAGTAAAACAAAACACAGGGAGAGAGGCACTCCCAACAGCCGGAGCTCTCTCCAGTAGCCAAGCACCACTTCTGGTCTCATGGTGAGCAGAGGCTGGCTTTGAACTCCCGATCTTCCTGCCTCAACATCTGGAGTGCTCAGATAAGAAGTGTATGTCTTAAAAGTTCCATAAATATTTCATAAACAAAATGAACAGAGGAGGGTGTGTGTGTTCATGTAACCACACATGTATGTATGAGGTGTAGGTGTGAATAATATCAGTCGAACTTGCCTGTCAGTCAGCAACCCCACATCACAGATGAGGAAAACTGAGCCCCAGAGAGGTTCATCCGTTTGCCAAGGTCCACACATCAGGAAGGAGCTGAGGACTCCCTAGCTGACTGTGGGCTGGGGAGGAAAGTGTCAGGGTCTGTTTCCTCCTCCTTTCCCAGAATCCTTTGCAAAACTGTGTTCCCAGTGACCTCACAGCCAGCAACAGGGACCTACCCACTGCGAGAGAGTCTGTGCTGCCTGCCGGTCTCCTAGAGGGGGTGACAGCCCAGCTTAATACCTCCCTTGTACCTAGCCTGCAGCCAGCATCTCTACTGTTGTCATCCATGGCTCTCTGAAGGGCTGGTAGCCTTCCTTAGTATGCCCTGATGCCTTCCAGAATAGCCAAGTGCCCCACTCTACCCCGTGGACCTGAACAAGTCTTCCCAAGACAGTTGCCTTTAATCAGAAAACCGATCTAAGCATCTGAGGCTGCCACTGAGAATAAAAATAGTGTGGGTGACAAGGAATCCAAGGGAGGGGTAGCTTTGCCTCCAACTAGATGGGGAAACTGAGGCCATGAAAGGTTCAGGGATCTGAATCGCCAGTGGCCTCGCCTGGTGCTATAAATAGCTGAGCCAACAAGGCACTTCCGACACTAACCTCAGCATGGCACTGGGAGGTGGCGGGATGTGACGCTGTGGTGACTGGGGTGTGATGGGACACACACACACACAGCCCCACCCTCCACTCCACAGAGACCTGCTGCCTGAATCCCAGTCTGGGTTCTCCCAGAGCCCTTCCCTCATCTAGACATCCTCTCCCCATTCTGACATTCCACTCTCCCCAGAAACCCTCCCCCAACACTCTTTCCCTCCCCTGCTCTGACACCCCCTGCTCCCAGACGCCCTCCTCGTCCCCCAGACACACCAACAGACACATGGACTCCTTGCACAGACACCTCAAGGCCTCTTCTAAACACCTCGACCCTTCCCCCTCTCAGACTCCAGTTCCCCAACAGAAACTCCCACACTGGGCTCTGCTCCAGACCTCACTACTAACTACTCTCCTCCAGGCTCCTCCCCCACCATGGCTGCTCCCTCAAGCCCCTTCCCCCTAACAGACTTTCCCTCAGATGTCCTGTGTCTCCTGGGTCCTAGCTCAGACTGAGAGTGACCTGGGCTGTCAGAGTGGCCGGGCTCCAGCCAGCATGGGGGCTGGAGGACCCCCCTAACATTCACCCTCCAGCCACAGAGGCTGCAGTGTAGGGGCTGAGGATCGTGGAGGAAGAGGGACATGACAGATGGAGGAAGAGAGGAGACAGGGTAGGTGATAGGGGGGCAGCAGCCAAGAGGGTTTGGAAAGCACGGAGGAAGAGTGAGCTGAGGATGGAGGCTCAGAGAGCTCACCTGAAGGCACAGGTCACACAGCCTTCCCTCAGTCCAGTGTCCAGTCCTTCTCCTTTCATACTCTGCAATCCCAAGGGTGCTGGGCGAGATGCTAAATTTATTGGAACTTAAAAAACGAGCTTTTCAGCGCCCCCGCTGGTGACGGCATAGGAGCTCACATACCCCAAGGTCTAGAACAGGGCGTGTGGTGCTATTTGCGAAGTAAAAATCACCCATGTGTACAAGATTGTCTTTCATGATCTGGCAACAGCCAGCATCACTGTAAGCCAATTGTGTTGGTGGCTTCTGGGAGGAAAGGAGGAGGGCCTGGGAAAACAGGAGAGCCTGGCCTGAATGGATCAGCACCCTGCTTTGGTTTGCTCAACTTCTTGTGTATTATGTACACAGACCGAGGAAGGGAAAGCTAAAGAAGGTACCAAGAGAAGGACAGGTCAATCTGCCCACAGGCTCTGCCTCCAGCTGGCTTTGGAGTATTGAACCCTGAGCCCTGTGTGCCTTTGGCCTGAGTGAGAGGACAGCTCAGTCAGGGTCTGTGACCATGCAGGTGACTGGGAATGTCCCTCACCTCCGTCTGTCCACCTCACCCTGGAAGGCCTCTGGGGGAAAGCATCCTGCTGCCTCCTCAGCTCCAGGTTTAACCAAGTTGTGGTGAAGGGATGGGGAGCCTGGGAGAAGGGGAGGGTTGTGCCCATGGGCCAGACGCCTTCTGCTCTGGGTCTATCTGATGGCCTCTTTCCTCTTCCTCCTTCTCCTCTCTGCTTCTGATGCCTCTTCTTAATTCTCCTCTCCCTCTCTACCGTCTCTCTGTTTCTATCTCTGCATCTCTCTCTCTCCCCTCCCCACAACCTTCCTGGCTGTCTCTTATCTCTCTCTTCGCAGTCAAAAAAGCCAAGTTTGACGGCGCCCAAGGTAAGTGTCCTGTCCTGGCTGTCCTGCTGCACTGTCCCCGCCAACTGTCCCCCTGTCTGTTCTTACCTGCTCTCCTGGACTTCCATACCTGCTGTCATGCAGGGGGCAGGTTCATCTCAGGAGTGAGCTTTGTTTCCAGGCCAGAGGTCTTCTTGGGGAGGGACCCAGGGGCAGGCAGCACCTGAGACCCCAGAGGAAGCTGAGGTCTACACACATGTCCACCCAAACTCCACCGTAGGTCCTTCTGTCCGGCTAGGTTAGCTTGGAACTCACTAAGGCTGGCCTTGAACTTGCCATCCTTTGCATGGCCGGTCAATCCCTCCTGGGACCTCAGTTTCCCCAGCTGAAAACCAAGGCCTTTAGACTTCGCTTCCATTTCCCATGTGTAATTATAAGAATGGATGATAATTGGAGGTTCTGGGACCCGGGACTGCTGGTCCTGGGTTGAGATGAGCACACGGACCCGGGAGGGGACAGCCGGCCATTGCCCCGCTCTTCCGCTGCAGAGAAGTTCAACACGTATGTGACGCTGAAGGTGCAGAACGTGAAGAGCACTACCATTGCTGTGCGCGGCAGCCAGCCGAGCTGGGAGCAGGACTTCATGTTGTGAGTGTGCGGTCCCTTCCTCCTCGGCCACGCCCACCACGCAGACCCTCCACGACTACTCCCTAAAGGGCCCGTCCATTGTAGAGCTCTCCAGCCAGAAGCTTCGCCCACAAGTCCACTTTCTGAAAAGTTCCGCCCACACTTGCCCCACAGTGACAGGCCCCGCCCACACAAATACCCCCCCCAAGCATTTTCCACCCCCACCGGAAGATCCGCCCTTAACCCCATTCACCACAGGCTCCGCCTTTCCCCTCCAGGCCCGCCCACTGAAGGCTCCACCCTTATCTGACCCACTATTACCCCCACCCACAAAAATCCTGCTCATGTAGACCCCGCCCATCATAGGCAAATTCAGACAGGACCCACCGCCCCGCCCACAACACCATTTCCCCCCCTCCACCCCTGTCCACCCAGGCCCTATCTTCAGACTCCCATCAGGTCACACCCCAGGAGGTGCCCACAGGTTCCGCCCAAACAAGTCCCACCTCAACAGGTCCCGCCCCTGCCCTCACCGGAAACCCCAGAGAAGCTCCCCCTCTTAAGCTCCTCCCCAGACAGGCTCCTCCCACAGACTCCAAAGGGCTGGCCCAGCCTCTTCTTCCCCCAACCTGAGAGCCTGCCCACCGGCAGCCAGACCCTGCCCCTAGCACACATGTCACACCCACCACACTTTGACGCCACCTCTGACCCAGCCACGCCCCTCAGCCCATTACCCCACTTAGCCTGCTCCCCTCCTGGCCACGTCAGTGTCGCTTAGAATTGTCACTGCTCCCCAGGGCCCTTCAGCTCCCTTACCGCCATGCCCTGTCCTCTCCAGCTGGCCAACCCCTCTGAGATGCCTTTCTTGACCCACTGCCCTTCCCCACCTCAGCACGGAGGGGAGTCGTGGCCCCTGCTGGCTCAGCTCCCAGCCTCCACTGTAAGAAGAGTGGGAGCCCACGGTGACCTCCTCCGCGGTGTCCATACTACACAGGAACCGGGCTGGGGGCCGGCAGACAAATATTTGCTCTCAATACCTGTACCCTCGCGTCAACCCCCAGTCAGGCAGGCACAGAGTGCACATTTACAAAGCGGTCTCTCCACTAGGCTCCGTTGTATTTATTTTGAAGGCAGGGTCTTATGTAGCCCAGGCTAGCCCCACTGTATCGCTAAAGAGGACCTAAACCGGATCCTCCCGCTTCAGTTAAATGATGGGTGCAATGGTTCCATTTGTTCCCTCCAGATGCCACTCTGGCTGCCTGTGATAGTCTGTGCTGCATGCTCCTTCCTAGTGCCTCAGTTTCCCCTCTGTAGCTGAGGCTCCTCGAGGCTGTTTCCCACCGCTTTGTGTTGTGTATCTTCAGGCTAGCAGGCTGACCCCTCTAAGGCTGTCTTTTCTTCCCCGCTCCCCTGTGTCCCCACGCCTGTGCACACAGTGAGATCAACCGCCTGGATCTGGGCCTAACAGTGGAGGTGTGGAACAAAGGCCTCATCTGGGACACGATGGTGGGCACAGTGTGGATCCCGCTTCGGACGATTCGCCAGTCCAACGAGGTGAGTGGCAGGTGGAGGAGAGGACCAGCACAGCCCATGGGCCTGCAGTTTAGGGAAGCCACACTCCCCCCCCCCCCCCCCAGTGCTCGGTGTGGGCCACCAAGCAGGTGATTCAAAGTTCGCACCACAGTCTCTCCATTGTGGCTGCACCCACCAGGGGCTCATTCCCCATTAAGGGCCCAACCCAACAAGGGCTCTTTCCCGGCCTTGTGGGTCTGCATTCTAAAATTTGTGTTCCTGGGCTGTGGGCTCCTCAGGAGACAGATTAGTGACCAGGACATCCTGGGGACCTAGCACCACCCACAGTGAATTGATTGATTAATAATCAATAAATGGGTAAATGAGGGAGGGAGCATGCCACGCCATGAGAGCCAGAGCTGGAGGCCCACTGAGGGGACCCCTGATGTTCTCGGGGCCATGCGATAGGAGCCTGCCTGGGAAAGCAGTCACTGCTCTCTGTGGAGCAGAGCGGTGTGAGGGGCTGCTGCACTGAAGCTGCCGCAGGGCGGTGAGGCACTGTGGCTGCTGACAGAAGGGCGAAGTCTCTCACCTGGGAAGTGGGCACAGCCTTTGCTGTCTGGTGAGGAGTAGTAGGTTGAGGAGAGCAACTCAAGAAAGGCCTCTCTGTGTTTCTCTGGAACTGGGCCGTCCCCTTCCCTGCCAGCCCTGACCCCTACCCCATGCCTTCGCCCTTGCCTAGGAGGGTCCAGGAGAGTGGCTGACACTGGACTCTCAGGCCATCATGGCGGACAGTGAGATCTGTGGGACCAAGGACCCCACCTTTCACCGAATCCTTCTGGATGCACATTTTGAGCTGCCCTTGGGTGAGTCCCACGGTGTCACCTGACCCAAGGCCACAGCACCCACTCAGGGTCCTCCCAGTCTCTCCAGGAGCCTCTGGCTTCCCGCCCTCTCCACTTCCACCCATTCCTGGGGTTCCCCAGGCTGCACCCCACACCACTGAGCCAGGGTCCGAGGGAGGGAGGCCAGGTATCCCCAAGCCCAGGGCATGGCGGCTCTGCCTGCAGACATCCCTGAAGAGGAGGCACGCTACTGGGCTAAGAAGCTGGAGCAGCTGAACGCCATGCGAGACCAGGATGAGGTGGGCCAGCTCAAAGCATCTGCTCCCTGCAGTGGGCATCCTGACCCAGGGACTGTCCCATCTTCCCTGCCGGCCCGGGGTGAACCCCTTGGGGGGTTCTCTCCTCTGCACTCAGAGTGCCCCAGTTAAAACCACGGGGTATCCTGGTGGACCGGGAGACACAGCAGAGAACACTCCAGCCCCTTCTCTTGCTCCTCCTTAGCTGCCTTCTCTGTGTCTCTGTTTCCCCATCCCTCTCCATGGCTGTACAAAGTTGGATGTAGTGGGCTTGTCAGGGTGAGCCATGTCCCCACTGTCCCTGACACAATGTCCCCTCCCCAGTACCCCTTCCAGGACCAGTCGGACAAGCCGCTGCCTGTGCCCAGCAGCCAGTGCTGTGAGTACCTATTGCCCTGTAACACTATGGTCACCATGTCTAGTCTAGAGGGTCCTGCCCTGAGGCCTGGCCTGTTTAAGGGACACTGACCTGAACTCCTGGGTTCTGGCCATCCTCCTGCCTCAGCTTTCTGAGCAGCAGTGAGGCACGGCTGAGCTGGGCTGTACCCCGTGCCTGTTCATTGCCGAGGTGGCTCACTGCCCCACTTGGTCCAGCCAGGGTGGGGGGGCCCAAGAGCTATCGAGGGACCCCGTCTCAGATCCTTAGGCTGAGAGGGGGAGGGTGGAGGCACAGCCCCTTGTTTTGTTTTGTTGGGTTTTTTTTGTTTTTTGTTTTTTGTTTTTTTTTGAAGTTCTATGCTGGAGTTGATATGGGGAATGGGGAGGTGCTGACCTGGGTGAACAGTCCAAAGCCTGCCACCACCCCAGGGTGGCAGAGTGGACCCTCCAGAGCCTGCCTTAGCCAGGCGCCTGGACAGAGGCTGGAGTGGAGGGCAGGGCTGGCACTCACTGTGTCTGTTCTCTCATAGGCAACTGGAATTATTTTGGCTGGGGAGAGCAGAGTAAGTAACAAATGCAGAAGTTGTCAGGGAAGTGGGCACCTTGGGAACTCCAAGGACACTCATTGCACTGCCCCCATATGTAATCCCACTCTTCACTTCTGTCTTCATTCCCCTCGTTCTTCTGGAAGATGTCCTGAGTCACACAGATGTGGGAGGGTGGGGCCAGGTGATCAGGAGACCACAGGGCTGCATCCTTGAGAAGACCCCAGTTTGCTAAGTCATTCCCACCCTTGTTTTCCCATAACACCAGCCCAACATGTGTGAGGCAAGGCTGTGCAAACACCAGCCATGCAAAGCAGACACTTTTGGCTACAGTTTCAGTCTAGCTGAAGGTGTTCCTGGTCAAGGGGAAGCTAATAGAGCCCGGAGCAGATGATGCTCTCGAATCCAAAGTGGCTGGAAATGGTGCAGGCACAAGCAGGCAGCCTGGTCAAAAACCATGTGTTGGAGCAAGGCTCAGTGGGTAAAGAAAGGTGAACTCAGCTGGGCAGTGGTGGGACTTTAATCCTGGTACTTGGAAGGCAGAGGCAGCCTGGTCTACAGAGCAAGTTTCAGGACAGCCAGAGGTAAGCATAGAAACCCTGTCCTGAAAAAAAAAGAAAGAAAGAAAAGAAAAGAGAGAGAGAAAGAAGGGGAGAAAGGAAGAAATAAAGAAGGAAGGAAGGAAGGAAGGAAGGGAGGAAAGGAAGAAAGAAAAAGAGAGAGAAAGGTAAGTTTGACATTCTGCCCCTGGCACCCACAGGTAGAAGGTGAGAACTGACTCCCGAAGTATCTGGCTTCCACACATGTGCTGTGTCACATGTGTCCCTACAATCAATACACGCACTGTAATTTTGTCTGTTTTTTGAGACAGGGTCTCTCTGTGTAGCCTTGGCTGTGCTAGAACTTGCTCTGTAGACCGGGTTGGCCTCGAGCTCACAAAGATCTGCTTGCCTCTGCCTCCCGAGTGCTGGGATTAAAGGTGTGCATCATCGTGCCTGACATAATATAATAAATAGTTTCATAAACAATTGGTAGAAAGCAGAGACTCAAATTGGAGTGGCTTTCCTGCCCAAAATAGTGTCTTGTTTAAAAAACTCATAATTTGGTGAACACATAGGGCTTGATCTGAGAACATTTGAACAGGTCTAGGACAGTTTGGGTAAAAGAATGTCGCTTTAGTCAAAGACAAAAAAAAGACAAGACAACACAGTGGAGGAAACTACTGTGAGTGCAGCAAACCGTCCTGTGTGTTGGGGACATTTGCCCAGCGGCCGCCAGAGGGCGCGCTCCGCTGGGAAATGAACGGGAGCTGCTCTGTGAGACCTGAGTCCCCTTCAATGGCACAGGCCTCAATTCAGAAGCTGGGTCCTCGTCCCCTAGGCACAGGGGGTCTTCATCGTCCCAGGCGACAGAGAAGATGCTTCCTTCAGTCCTCCTTCCTTCTAGAGCCTCCTGCGATAGCAGAGGACGGTAGCAGAGGGAGGTAGGTTTAGCCCCGCTGGGTACTCCGTCCATCCTCCCCTTCCTCTTCCCTGCAGACGATGACCCCGACAGTGCGGTGGATGACCGCGACAGTGACTATCGAAGTGAGACTAGCAACAGCATCCCGCCGCCTTACTGCACGACGTCACAGCCCAACGCCTCGGTGCACCAGTACTCCGTGCGCCCTCCGCCGCTGGGGTCCCGGGACTCCTACAGCGACTCCATGCACAGCTATGAGGACTTCTCCGAGCCGCGGGCGCTCAGGTGGCTGGGGGCTGGGGAGTGGCTGGGACCTCACGGAACTGCCAGCCCAAGTTGGGCCCATCTCACAGATCGTTTTCATAATTATGTTTGTTTATTTGGGGGGAGCACTGTGTTATGCCGAGTATTGTGGGGGTTAGACAACAACTTGTTGGCTCCTGCTACTTTGTGGGTCCCGGGCATTGAACTCAGGTCACCAGGCTTCGTGGCAATATTTCGTGGTATAGGGCACCTGTACACACGGAGCCCTATAGTTGGTTCTTGGTGCTCTCTTGTAACACAGGGGCCTTTTGTGTAAGATGAAGGCAGGGGATCAGGAGTTCACAAGTATTCTAGTTATGTAGAGAGCTGAAGCTAGCCTGGGCTACATGAGACCCTGTGTCAGAAAGCCAAAGAAACAAAACAAAAACAAGGCCTAGCTGCCGTTCCTTGTCCTCTTCTAAACGCTCTGGCTCATGTGCTTCTGGCCCTCCCCTCCCAAATGCAGCAGCGATGGCGGCGTGCATGCCAGACCAGGAATGGAGGCCAAGGCCTGTCACAAACTAAGCGAGCGCAAACGCTGGCACCTTCCACACATCTCTGGTGGCGGCTGGGAGGGATGATGGGGAACAGGGTGTATGGGTCCCCTGAGCTTGGCGGTGGGAGGGTGTACAGGCCTAGGAGGCAGTGCAGTGGACTCAGGGCAGAGCCTGCCTGCGTGCTGAGAACAGCATGCTCCTGCTCTGGCCAGTGCTGGCTAGTGCAGCTGCAGAAGGTGGGAGTGGACTGGGATGTGCTGGGGCTGGCAGGGGTCAGGGACATTAGGGAAGGCTTTCTGGATCGTGGCCAGAATCTCCCCCTCAAAGGCCAAGCAAGGCTTCCATGCAGGGTCAGGCATCTTGGCCGGGAGTCAAGGGGCTGGGAAGCATTGGAATGAGTTCAGATTCAGCCTAGAGCCAGTGGGGAAGGATCTTGGTGCCATCAAGTCTCACCCTTAGCAAACAAGCAGAGGAAGCCAAGTCTGGTGGTGGGTGCCCACTCAGTCCTGGGGTGCAGTCTGGAACCGCACCACTAGGGTGTGTGTGTGTGTGTGTGTGTGTGTGTGTGTGTGTGTGTGTGTGCGCGCGCGCACACGCGCGCGCACTGCCCCTTGGTTGGCATACAAATGAAACGTGCCTAACACATGGATTGACAAACAAAGCTTTGAGGGGTTCTCCTATTGGAACGCCACTCTCCAGCGTACTAGGGAAGAGGCCCCAGCAGTATTTAAAATGAGGAACAATAGGGTTTGTTGAATGAGTACTAGAAGGTTCAGTAGTTGGCCACAGGCAGGGACAGGTTATGTCAGAGGTGACCTAGGGTAGACATTAGAAGCTTTTACTAGATGAGACTGGACATGGCAGAGTGTCAGGGACTGCAGGGAAGGGAGTGGGTGCTGAGGCCAGGACTGTTGAGTTGGCTGAGTACAGGGCAGAGGAAGGGTCTGAGTGTTTCAGTCAAGCCACTTACATTTGGTGCGTGGGCACAACAGGTGCTCAATTCATGCCAAGCAGGTGCCTGACTCACGTGCTCTGTGTTCCTGGTGTCTTAAGCAGGATAAGCCATGACAGGCACATCTGTGGCTGGTAGGGTGGGTCTGTGTTCCCAGAGGGGAAGGGAATGAGCCAGGAGGTGCCCAACCATGAGGAGCAGCTGTGCAGCCCGCAGTAGCAAACACAGCATAGGCACCCAGTCCATGCTGAGCCACCCTGGCTGACCGTGTGTGCGCAGGGTTGGCAGTGTGGCCCAGGTCTGACCGCTTCTCCACAGCCCCACAGGCAGCAGCCGCTATGCATCCTCCGGGGAGCTGAGCCAGGGCAGTTCTCAGCTGAGCGAGGACTTTGACCCGGATGAGCACAGCCTGCAGGGCTCAGAGCTGGATGAGGAACGCGACCACGACTCCTACCACTCCTGTCACAGCTCCGTGAGCTACCACAAAGATTCTCCCCGCTGGGACCAGGACGATGAGGACCTGGAGGACCTGGAGGACCTAGAAGATGAAGAGCTACCTGAGGAGGAGGACGAGGAAGAGGAGGAGGAGGAAGAAGAGGAGGATGTGCCAGATGACCTGGCTAGCTATGCCCAGCAGGAGGACACCACTGTGGCCGAGCCAAAGGAGTTCAAGCGGGTCAGCCTTCCGCTGGCCACGCCTCAGAAGGATGACAAGGCTCCAGCTGCACCCACAGAGGCCCCTGATATGGCCAAGAGCGTCCCCAAAGCGGCCACACCTGAAGAGATGGCAGCTGTAGAGCGTGCGCAGGAAGCTGAGCCCCCCAAGTCTGAGGAGAGGTATCTGGAGGGACTGAGGTGCGGGGCCTCCATCAGACAGCTCTGTGGGCTTCAGACAGCAGCAGCTCGAGAGCGGGAGGCTGGGATCCCACAGAACCGTTCTGAGCTACTGCCTGCCTTCCCTGGCCTAGTTTCAGGTCTCGAGAGGATGAGGAGGGCCAGGAAGGGCAGGATGCCATGTCCAGGGCCAAAGCCAACTGGCTGCGAGCCTTCAACAAGGTGCGCATGCAGCTGCAGGAGGTGAGTGACACTCAGTCCGTGACCACGCCTTTCTGTGGCCACCATAAAGCCACGCCCACCAAGAACTTCCCATCTTCCCACACACCCGCAAGAGCATGCTTAACCCCCACCCCTCCTCAACATCATGTCCTTCATTTCACTCATACCCAACACGGCAAGAACACACCCAGCAAAGACCTTACCCTCACACTCAACAAGACCACGCCCATACCCAGCTAGGACCACGCCCACTCACACTCCGGGCCCTCCCATCCAGTAAGAGCATGCCCACCCCCACCCAGTAAAGCCACACCCATCACCCAACCACCTGCAGGGAGCAAAGACCACGCCCTTCCTAAGCAAGACCACGCCCTTCAGCTCTGTGGCCTCTTTGTAGATAGGTGTGAGGATCCTGCCTTGACTCTCTTGATCCTGTGGCTCACACGCAGGTCCCGATGGCCCAGCCCAGGCTCCCTCATGGAAATGTGGACTTTCTAGATCCAGAGTGTCCAGAATTGGAGGCCTGAGACAGGAGAAACCATATAAGGGGTGAATGTCATAGGTAAAGACCAAAGTCAGGGCAGCAGCGGAAGGTCAGAGGTCAGTGTTGTGTGGCAGAGTCACCACCACCTGCAGGAAGAGTGACAGGATGAAGCTGGAGGTCGCAGTGAGTCTTCAGAAGGCTTCTGGTCCCGGCTGTGCACAGAGCCCTGCTGATTGGGGTGACCGTGCAAAGCGGGCTGGAGCATCAGGAAGCAGGACGCTGGAGCATCCAGCCAGACTTCTTATCCACTAAAGAACAGAAGCTAAGGAGAGGTGGCTCAGCATCTGGCTGCTCCTGCAGAGGACCCAGGTTCAGTTCCAAGCACCCACGCGGTGGCTCCCAGCTTCCTGTAACTCCAGCTCAAAAGGGCTTGACAGCCTCTTCTGGCCTCTGTGGGCACCACACACACGGTGCATAAACACATATGCAAGCAAAACATTCATACATGTAAAAAATGATCGTAATAAAAAGTGTTAAAAGAGTAAAGCTATTTAGCTGGATGTGATGGCCCAAGGCTGTCATGCCAGCACTTCAGAGGCCGAGGTGAGGGCAATTGCAGTTCAAGGCCAGCTGGGGCTACAAAGCAAGATCTGGTAAAAACAAACAAACAAATAAAGACAGAGCCCGCCGAGGCTGTCGGAGGCCGTTCAGGTTGCAGAGGCTGTGTGACAGAGGCACCCTGCCTCTTGCAGCCTGTGTCATAGGCGAGGGCACACAGTGAGGAGGAGGTTCCCCACCCCTGTGGGAGGCAGATGGGGTGACCAGTGTTTCTGTCTTCTGTCTGTTTTGCAGGCACGAGGAGAAGGCGAGATGTCCAAGTCTCTATGGTTCAAAGGCGGGTGCGTAGAACGTGCTGGTTAAAAGGGATGTTCTAAACCCAGAGCTTATGGGCAGTTTACACCTGTCACTCAGTAGGACTATGGTGGAGTGTCAGGAGGATTCCGTCCTGATAGGAGAAAGTTCTTTCTCCTGACGGTTTTACCCTCAGCCTGTGGGGAGGCTAGGGGCCCTGCCCTCCCTCGGGTGATGGGTGTAAGGTCGGAGCACAGGCTCAGCATGCCCTGTGTCTTGCAGCCCTGGTGGTGGCCTCATCATCATTGACAGCATGCCAGACATCCGGAAGCGGAAGCCCATTCCCCTCGTGAGCGACCTGGTGAGCAGCAATATGCTCCCACTCTGAGTGGGACTGCTGTGAGCAGGGTGCAACCTGCACAACTGCCCACGGCGGTCCTGAGGCTGGGGACTGCCCGGGCAGGCTGTGGGACTAATGTACCCTGATTTCCACCCCATGCATCCTGGACCTCAGGCAATGGTGAGTGATGGTAGCAATGTGTGTGTGTCCCCAGACACCCACCTTTCAGCTGCTCCCCTCCCCGTGTGGGTATCAAGATTTGGGGTAAGAAGATCAGGTGTCCGAATGCTGCTCGCTCGCTACCTTGATTCGCTATCCAGCTGAGAGTTTTGCTCAACTGGAGTCTCCCAAGTCCCGCCTTTGGGGTGTGGGAAATTCACCTCTCAGGATTCCTTCTGACCCAGTGCCCCCAACCTGGTCAGCACTCCCACTCCCCCTGCGCCGCAACCTTCCCCGTGCGGCCTTCCTGTGCGGCACTCACGGGAGACCTTCCTGCCACAGTCACTGGTCCAGTCGCGGAAGGCGGGCATCACCTCAGCCTTGGCCTCTAGCACACTGAACAACGAGGAACTGGTGAGTGGGAGTTCTGGAAGTGGCCCCGCGGTGGTATAGAAGCAGGGGGCGCTGGGTTTCCGGGACAATCACGACCCACGCGGCCCTCGTTCCCTGCAGAAAAACCACGTTTACAAGAAGACCTTGCAAGCCTTAATCTACCCCATCTCCTGCACCACCCCGCACAACTTCGAGGTGTGGACGGCCACCACGCCCACCTACTGCTATGAGTGCGAGGGGCTGCTGTGGGGCATCGCTCGGCAGGGCATGCGCTGCACGGAGTGTGGCGTGAAGTGCCATGAGAAGTGCCAGGACCTGCTCAACGCGGACTGCCTGCAGCGTGAGGGGCGGGGCCAGGCGGGGAGGGGCGGGGCTGAGACGGGTGGGCAGGGCCGGACTCAATCAGTCTCAACCCGGCCAAAGAGCCGGTAGGGGCCCAGACAGGAGGGGCAAGGCCAGGCTGGAGGGGCCAGGTCGAGAGAGCTGAACTGTGTCGTCAGCTTGGGTGACTGAGCTGAGGGCAGTGGATGGACTGTGATGGGCAAATTCAGGGCACGTCAAGGCTGGCTGCAGCAGCTTAGAATGGGGTTGCCACTAGCACGAGGAGCCTGAGGCAAGGCAATGGGATGGTTATGTGGGCAGAGCTTAGGCGCGGGGCGGGGCTCTTCAGGGGTTATGCGAAGCAGTTCTCAATATGTGGGGCGTGACCTCTTCGGAGGGTCACATATCAGGTATGTATCAGACATGTCATATATACTGTTAACGATCGTAATAGTCGCAGACTTAGAGTTATGAAGTAGCATCGAGATAATTTTATGGTTGGGGTCAAGAGGAACTGTATTAAGGGGTTGCAGCATTGGGAATGTTGAGAACTTTATGTGCTGGGACAGGAGAAGGGGGCTTAGGACTGCAGTAGTGAGTAGAGGCAGCCGGTACTGATCTATGCAGGGGCTTTCAGTGAGAAAGACATGTGACAACTCTGCCTTGGAGAAAGGAGGTCCTCGTGAGGAACAGCAAAGTGCTGGTGGTCTAACAGGGCAGGGCTTGAGGAAAGACGCCCATCTGGCAGGAAGGCTGTGGGTGAACCAGCTCAGACAAGATGATGGGTCAGTGACGGGAGAGGAAGGCAAGGCTCCAGGGGGTAGGGCCTCCGACAGGGTGTGGCCTCGAGGGTGTGGCTTGGAGGGGCGTGTCTCAGTGGGCTGTGCCTTCAGGTGGCCTTAGATACTAGGATTGTAGGTGGGCGGAGACTCCGTGTAGGTGTGACCCACCTTGATGCCTGGGGCAGGGAATTCAGATTGTGAGAAGAGGGAGAGGCCTAGGATGGGGCCCAGAGGTGGGCAGAGACTGGGGTGCCAGAGGCTCAAGGGACTTGGCTATGGGAGGGCAGGGGACTTTGGGGGCGTGGCAGGAGGCGGGCCCTGTGGGGATGGCCTGGGCTGGAGGGTTGAAGGCAAACAGCAGGACACCAAGGCCAGGTGCATCTGCGACGGCAGGGGCGGCAGAAAAGAGTTCCAAACATGGCGCCGAAGACCGCACGCAGAACATCATCATGGTGCTGAAGGACCGCATGAAGATCCGCGAGCGCAACAAGCCTGAGATCTTTGAGCTGATCCAAGAGATCTTCGCTGTCACCAAGAGCGCGCACACACAGCAGATGAAGGCCGTCAAGCAGAGCGTGCTGGATGGCACGTCCAAGTGGTCAGCCAAAATAAGCATCACAGGTGCGAGTGCGCAGACAGCCCTGGGGAGAGCCGAGGGATGCGTGCAACCGAAGGAGGGGTCCAGCTTGAGGACCTCAGGGAAGCCGCTTCTAACATGCATTCGAGAGTGGTCCCACCTGTGGTACATAAGTGGGTGGAGAGGTGACTGGGTGGATGGATGATGGCTGGGTGGCTGCACAGATGGATGGGGTCTGAAGGCTTGGATGTGTGAGTGGATGGATGGGTGGCTGGGTGACAAGCGAGAGCTGAGTGGGTGCGAGGGTGGTTGCCTGGGTAGGAGGTCAGATACTACATATATCAATGGATGGACAGGTGGATGACAGGAGGGAGGGATGGCGGAGGAAGACTGCATGGGCTAAGGCTGTGGCTGGCCCGGGTCCCGGGTCTCCTGGGGCATGTGGTAGTGGCTTCTCTTGAAAAGTCCCCATCTTGGACTCACATTTGTGTGCTGTGTGTCTTTCAGTGGTCTGTGCCCAGGGCTTGCAAGCCAAGGATAAGACAGGGTCCAGTGACCCTTATGTCACTGTCCAGGTTGGAAAGACCAAGAAAAGAACAAAAACCATCTATGGGAACCTCAACCCGGTGTGGGAAGAGAATTTCCACTTGTGAGTGCCTGGCCCAGCTACAAACTAGGCTCGATTCTGGGTCAAGTTCCAGGCCTGTGAAGCTGGACAGTTGCCTGATGCCTGCCCTTCCATCTGATCCCCACACAGCGAGTGTCACAACTCCTCTGACCGGATCAAAGTGCGTGTCTGGGATGAAGACGACGATATCAAATCCCGAGTGAAGCAGAGGTTTAAGAGGGAGTCTGACGACTTCCTAGGTCAGACCATCATCGAGGTTCGGACTCTTAGCGGCGAGATGGATGTGTGGTACAATCTGGGTGAGTGAGGGGAGGACTCGGGGGGCTGCAGAGCTTCAGATGCTTCAGAACAGACATGGCTGCCCGGGAACCTTCTGACAACCCCCCAACCCACAGACAAGAGAACAGACAAGTCTGCTGTGTCAGGTGCCATTCGGCTTCACATCAGTGTGGAGATCAAAGGGGAGGAGAAGGTGGCGCCCTACCATGTCCAGTATACCTGTCTACATGAGGTGAGCTCCTCCGTGCCAGGAGGCATACAGTTGGCTCCTTCGGCACCATGCGTACCTCCCTTCACCTTGGACACACTGTGCACCTCGGGTGGTCCCTCACATGGTCCCCAACCCGAGAGACCACCACACACGCATCAAAGCCCAGCTCCAGGGTCCCCTCTCGTGGACCTCCAGGCCGGCTCTCAAGGCTCTACTGCTCCTGCCTGGTCTTATGGAAAGAATCTGTCCCTGACTGGAGCATCCCAATGTATGGACTACTAAATGGTTGAACTACTAAATGGAGGAACAAAAAATAAGACCAATGGACTCAGGGAGCAGATTGGGGTGTGGCTGAGGGAGTGGGTGGGTGACAGAGAGTGGATGATGGAGAGTTAATAATCTCTAGAAATAGACTGAGTGCTTGGGAGGGGGTTGTGCGCCAGTTAGGTTCATGGAAAAGTGGATGATGTATTTTTTGGGAATACAGACAATGGATAATATTTGTGGGATAGCCAGATGGATGGGTGGGTGGACGGACAGGGGTTGTGGGAGGGTGTGTCTGTGGCTAAGGAGGGTGGATGTGGCTAAGGAGGGTGGATGTGGGCACACATGAAGCCCAGGTGTAGTGGAGGATGATGGGTGATAGTGATGGGTGAGTGACTGGAAGGATGTGTGATGGGAGTTGTCCTCCAGGACCCTTCCTCACTCCTGATGCTGTGTCCCCGTGCAGAACCTGTTCCACTTTGTAACGGATGTGCAGAACAATGGCGTGGTGAAGATCCCTGATGCCAAGGGTGACGACGCCTGGAAGGTTTACTATGATGAGACGGCCCAGGAAATCGTGGATGAGTTCGCCATGCGCTATGGCGTGGAGTCCATCTACCAAGCCATGACGTGAGGGCACAGTGGGTGGGTGGGTGGGTGCCTGGAGTGACACTGGAAGGCCTGGAGAGGGAGGCGTATGCGCCACCCCCAGGAGTTATCAGGGTGCTGTTATTGGAAGCCAGTGTGAGGCAGAGAAGTGGCAGCTTAGACAGATGGGGTGGCACACACTTGGGACATGGGCGCTTGGGGATGGAACAGTGGCATTTGGAAGTGGAACACTCATTCTTGGCTACATACTACATTTGAAACCAGCCTGAGTGACATGAGACCCTGTCTCAAAAAATAAATTAAAAAACATGGAAGAGAGGACACAGAGGACTGAGCCAGGCTGAGGGAAAGGAAAGTGGGAGTCGGAGCCAATTCCCAGATGGTATGTTGGAGTTCTGGGGACCCCACAGTCTTGGTCCCCAGACCCAGAGCCTCCTGCTCTCACTTGCCAGCCACTTTGCCTGCCTCTCCTCCAAGTATATGTGCCCCGGGGTACCTGCAGTCATGAGCACGCTGCTTGCCAACATCAACGCCTACTACGCACACACCACCGCCTCCGCCAACGTGTCTGCTTCCGACCGCTTCGCTGCCTCCAACTTCGGGGTCAGTCTCAGGGGTCAGTCTGCCGGGGTGGGCAGACTTCCTTAGCCCGCAGTAGGGCCTCTGTGTGCCCCTGTCCAGTGTCTGCCTGTCTCAGAGCCTCACTCTGCTCTTTGTAGAATGGACTTGGACATTATGAGTGGCTAAAGTGCCAGGCGGTGTGGGTGCACTGTTTTAATCCCAGCACCTGGGAGGCAGAGGCAGGTGGATCTCTGAGTTCAAGACCGGCCTGGTCTACAGAACAAGTGCCAGGACAGGCAGGATTACAGACAAAGAAACTCTGTCTTGCCCCCCCCCCCAAATAAAGTGAGGAGAGTGCTTGAAGCTCTTCTCTAGGATAAATGAGGCTCTTGGTTCTAAGCCTAGCACCATGAAAACCAGTCATGGTAACTTAGATGCTTGTCACCCCAGCTCTCAGCAGGCCACGGCAGGAAGATCTCTAGGCCCTGGCCAGCCTGAGCCGTACAGACCCAGTGTCAAAAAGCTAGAAGGAAAGGGGGTCTGGTTGGGTGGTGATTCTCAGGGTTAGGGAGCACTCAACCAGCTCAGCAGCCAATGTTCAGTGGTATCACTGGCCCGGCCCCGCCTCCCCCCTCCCATCTTCCACTCAGAAAGAGCGCTTTGTGAAACTTCTGGACCAGCTGCACAACTCCCTGCGGATAGACCTGTCCATGTACCGGGTAAGATGCCCTTGTGTCCGAGTCGCTGTCCCTGGAGCACATGTCCCTGTGGGGACAGTCACCCGGAGAGAGGGCCGGCGACTAGTGTAGTCTGCATGTGCTCCCGTGGCCACATGCAAACAGCCCCTGCCCACCGGGGACGGCCCTGTCCTCATCTGACCAACCACCCGGTCCCAACAGAACAACTTCCCGGCCAGCAGCCCCGAGCGGCTGCAGGACCTCAAGTCCACGGTGGATCTTCTCACCAGCATCACCTTCTTCCGCATGAAGGTGAGTGTTCCAACGGCACGCCCTACTGTCCTCATGCAGCCATGTGAAGGGGCCTTGACCGTGGCCACTGCTACAGCGCTCCCTTGAGTGCACGGTGGGAGCCAGCAACACGGTGCGGTGGTTAAAGGTGCTTGTCACCAAGCCTGACTATGTGAGCTCAATCCCCTGGACCAGCAGAGAACTGACTCCACAGGTTGTCCTCCAACCTCCCAATGTGCAAGGAACACACACCAACCCCCCATGTATGCTAAAAATGTGTGTGATTAAAATTATCTAGGTGTGGTGGCAAACACTTTCAGTACCAGCCCTTGGGAAGCAGAGCCAAGGCATCTCTGGGAGGCCAGGGCCAGCCTGGCTCACACAGCGAGAGAAACACTGGGAAAACCCAGCAGTCGTCAACAGCTTACACCCTGAGTGTCAAGGTCTTAGCCCCCTCACCTGACCGGTCTCTGCTCTCAGGTCCAGGAGCTGCAGAGCCCGCCGCGCGCCAGCCAGGTGGTAAAGGACTGCGTGAAGGCCTGCCTCAACTCCACCTATGAGTACATCTTCAACAACTGCCATGAGCTCTACGGTCGAGAGTACCAGACAGACCCGGTAAGGGCCTGGATGGAAATCCCTGCACAGGCACCTGGGGCCACATCGTCCTCAGACCTTCAGTGCTTTCTTCTGGAGGCCATGTGTCAGGACTGTGGGATGATCTGAAGAAGATACAAAGCATTTGGTGCTGTCCAGTGAAGGACTTAGCATTGAGTACTCAGTAGGCACTTATTGATGTGCTTGTTGAGTTTGGGTTAAAGCCTCAAGACCAGTGGATGATCTCCATTTTCAAAGTTCAGGGAGAGATGGCTCAGTGGTTAAGAGCATGTACTGCTCTTCGAGAGGACCTGAGTTCGATTCTTAGCGCCCATGATGGTGGCCTCCTGGGGCCACATGCATGTGGTGTTCATGCAGATGAGCAGACATATTCATAAAGCAAATCTTTCAAAAAGAAATGGTGTAGAGCTGGTGGGAGGGCTGTTGTAGGGCCAAGCCTGTTCCCTGTGCTCTGTCTCTGGGTCGGTGAGACATGTATGCCAGCCTGGACTACACCTCACATCTCTGTCTCAGAAAGAAGATATTGGCTTGGGTTGAATTTCTTTTAATTTTCCTCTGTTTCTTACTTTGTTTGAAATGAGGGTGTCCTCTCAGGTAGCCTAGGTTGGCTCCAGCGCCTGTAGTGTGTGTGTGTGTGTGTGTGTGTGTGTGTGTGTGTGTGTGTGTGTAGCCGGCTGCCTCTATGCCCTGCACCTGCCAGCTCACCCAGTGTTTGCTCTTTGTAGCACGAGGCAAGCAGTGCCAGGCTCCCCACTCCTCCCGCCCTAACTTCTAAGCATCGTCTCCTCTGCTCATTTCAGGCCAAGAAGGGGGAGGTTCCCCCAGAGGAGCAGGGTCCCAGCATCAAGAACCTAGACTTCTGGTCCAAGTTGATCACTCTCATCGTTTCCATCATTGAGGAGGATAAGAACTCCTACACACCCTGCCTCAACCAGTGGGTACCAGAGGGCCGGGCGGGTCCCGGGCAGTTCGTAAGGGCTCTTTGCACAGAATGGCTATATCTGAAAGCTCATGTGTGTGTGAGATCCCCCCCCCCATTGGTTGACTTTCTTTTTGCTTTTTTTTGAGGTAGGGTTTCCATAAAGCTGACCCTACACTCACTCTGTAGCCCAGGTTGGCCCTTAACTTGAGATCTCCCTGCCTTGGTTTCCTGAGAAGCTGGGAAGACAGACCTGAACCACAGGTCCACCTGTGGAATTTAGAGTCTGATTCCAGGAGTTTAACTGTGTTTACAACTGGGGCATGACCTTTACATTTTTTATGAACTAACATTTATTTTGCTTATTTTGTAAATTTTATCGCATGCTTTTGGGTGTTGTGCTGCATGTGCCTGTGAACATGTTTGTGCCTGGTACCTGCCGAGTGAGCTTTATTGGATGGAGAGAGAGAGGAGAGAGCAAGACGTGATGGGGGAGGGGAGGGGACACCCCAACAGAGAAAGGGGAGAGAGCAGGAGAGAGGAAGAGAGTGAAAGAGCAAGGCAAGAGCAAGAGAGAAAAAGTGGCAGGTGGGTCCATCTACAGCCTCTCCCTGGCAGGTGACTCATGATGGCATCATGGGTTACTAGGTAACCCAGAAGCAGGCTGCTTAAATACTCACAGGGAGGACACTTGCGGCGTTAGATCCCTGGAACTGCAGTTACAAATGGTTGTGAGCTGTCATGTGGGTGATGGGAATCAAAGCTGAGGTGTGTGTGTGTGTGTGTGTGTGTATTATCTGTGGAGGTCCCAGGACATGTGGGAGTTGGTTCTCTCCCTCCACCATGTGGATTCTAAGGATTGAACTTTGGTCTTCAGGCTTGGTGGCCACCGAGCCCTCCCACTGGCTGAGAAATAAACTTTAATACAGAGTGTTGTAGCTAGCTCAGAGTGCACACCTGCAGTCCTAGCTGCTCCGCCTACGCCCAGGAGTGATAGTGGCCTTGGCAAGATGGAGGAACCTTGTTTCAGAAGCAAATCACACACCATTTTATACAATGTGCAGCCCCGTGCATCGCCCAGTGTTGTGCACTGTGCGACTGTGTGGGAATGTGACCACAGCTTGTGACAGACTGGCCTCTGTGGGAAATAGTTATCAAGTAGTTAAAGGAGCCATTGAGTCAATTTCTTTCAAAGGGAGCACTGGAGTGAGGGAGGGAGCAAATAACTGTTTGCTTAGGCGTGGAGTTAAGAGCAGGTGTTTACACAGATGGGTGAAAGGGAGGGTAGGAGGATGGGTGGCAGCCTGGCGGCGGCTGAGTCAACAGCTAATTAGCTGGTTAGCGTGAGCGACAGGGCGGCAGATTCCCTGGAGGCTGATGGGCTAGCCTGGCCTTCCCCAGGTTTCCCCAGGAGCTGAATGTGGGGAAGATCAGCGCTGAGGTGATGTGGAGCCTGTTTGCCCAGGACATGAAGTATGCCATGGAGGGTGAGTCTCTGGGCCCAGACAGGTGGCAGCAGCTGCTCGCAGCAGGCCTCCTGGATGAGCCTGTGTCCCTCCTGGCAGAGCATGACAGACACCGGCTGTGCAAGAGCGCTGACTACATGAACCTGCACTTCAAGGTCAAGTGGCTGTACAATGAGTACGTGGCGGAGCTGCCCGCCTTTGAAAACCGCGTGCCCGAGTACCCTGCGTAAGTCTCATCAGGCCTGGGGAAGTAGCTGCAGCGCATGCTCAGGGGCTCAGGCAGGAAGGACGGCATCATGTTGAAACAAGCTGTAATTGAAATATTTTCAGTCTCTGAAGGCTAAAAGCTCCCTCCTCCTCCCTCCTCCTATTCCTAAAACTCAGGTACACAGTGAGTTTGAGGGTAGCCTGGGCTACATCAACTCCAAATTTAAGTAACCATATTAAAGAAACTCTACCCAAACTGAAGTGACCGAAACCCATTGGGGAATGAAAGCCAGGGACAGAACGCAGGTCACCATATCCTGAGAGCTGGGATTAAAGCCTGCACCCCAGCAGCAGGTCAGAAGCAGGCCCAGCAGACAGGGGGTGGGGGTGGGGGCGAGCAGAGCTAGCCACGTCCGGAGAGGTGTCCCAGCTGACCTGTCCTTTTGCAGGTGGTTTGAACCCTTTGTCATCCAGTGGTTGGATGAGAATGAGGAGGTGTCCCGAGACTTCCTGCACGGAGCGCTGGAGCGGGACAAGAAGGACGGTGTAAGGAGGCCATGGGTGGTGCCTGCTTGTGGGTGGACTTCGCTATGACTGCATCGGTGGTGGGGTGTGAGGCCGTCCCTCGCGGCTTCCGCCCTCCTGTGGCCTGGGCCGCCCCTCCCTGAGCCAGGCTGACAACACGGCCCTCTCCGTACAGTTCCAGCAGACATCGGAGCACGCCCTGTTCTCCTGCTCAGTGGTCGACGTCTTCTCCCAGCTCAACCAGAGCTTCGAGATCATAAAAAAGCTGGAGTGTCCTGACCCCCAGATTGTGGGCCACTACATGAGGCGCTTCGCCAAGGTGCGGCCTGGAGAGCCTGGAAACAGGGTGGGGCCTGAGGCGGGGGGTGGGGGTGGGTGGGTGGGGAACCTGGCGTGGAGACCAGGTAGAGTGATGGTGAGGCCGCTGAAGGTGGAGTTAGGTTGCTCTCAGGGCTGGAGATGAGGGCACTTTGGGAAGGTTGGAGTTGGTATGGAAGCTGAGGCGTGGGATCCAGCTGAGCAGGGAAGCATTGCTCTGGTGCGCCCAAGGCCTGCTACATCCCCAGCACCGCAAAATGAAAAGCAAAATGGGAAAAATGAGTTCCCGACCACTCTAGGAAAAGCAAAAAGTTGAGGAGTGTCAGTGAGATGAGCCAGTGAGTGAAGGAGCTTGCCACCAAGCCTGGCGACCTGAGTTCAATCCCTGGGATCTACAGGGTGGAAGGAGCGAACGGACTCCTGCAAGTCTGTCCTACACAGGCACACACACCTGACACACACAACCTAAATTTTAAAAATCTCTGTTGGGGGGTGGGCTGAGAGGCTGAGCGTGTAGCTCAGTAGTGGAGAGAGTGCCTGGTGTGTGCAAGGCCCAGGTCTCATCCCTGAACTACATAAAGAAAAAGTAAACAAAATAAAAGCGGACAATTATCAACTCCAAGGAAATCAGAAAGCTGGGAAGCAAATGTTTCGGGTCAGTGCTGTGGGTTAGGTTCTGACTGGCTGTGGGCCTCCAGTGAGGGTCTCACACGAGACAGAGCTGGTGCCTTGTTCACAATTTTGTTGCAAATGACCATATCTTCCACAATTAAAGCACTGGGTATTTTGAGATCTTAGACCTTTATTACCTTGGTCACAGTCTTTTTGCAAATAATCATATTTTCCTCAATTGAAGCACTGGACATTTTGATATCAGAGACCTCTGTCTGTAGCTTGACCTATGATATTAACATACCACACACTAGAATGAGTCATATCCCTTATCCACGTGTCCAGGGGGCTGCTCACACCTTCAACGGTCTAATCAGTTTCTTACACTCTGTATTTGCATTTTCATATGCCGGGGTCTCTATCAGTACCTGTCTTGGGTCAGGGTCTGATACGGCTTTATTCACTGCTGAGACTCTTTGTAAAAACTCATTGAAGGCTTCTGCAGAGCGTTGTATAGTGTTTGTAAATGAGGTGGACCTTTACCTGGGGTGTTCAACTTTCTCCCAAGCTCTTAAAGCCACTAAGTGACGTTGTTCTATAGTAACATCATCAAATTTAATCTGTTCTCGTATACCAGAGTAACACTCTTCATCCAGCAACTGAACTTTTACTGTATTCATTCTCCTTGCTTTATTTTGCTGTTCAGTATTTGTGGCTTCTTCCCTCCTCTATGTTCACCATTGCAATTGTGGGCCAGCATCTAGTACAGCTGTAACCAATCCCTTCTGGTCTTGGGGACTAATTCTAATTCCAGTTATTTAGAATTTGTTTCACTTAAGGTGAGCGCATCCCATATGAAAGCATATGGAGCTATCATTTTTATAGGATGCCAACCTATGTTGACCTAACCTTGTTCCACACCATTAGCAGGCATATGCTGTATGACTAACTGGGAAAGATGATGGTAATTTATAACCCTGGGCCACTCCTCCTGAGTCTGGTGGTGCAGTGGGTTCAATTTTAACTCTTTTTTTGAAATGGTCTGTTTCATCAGATTGTCCTCCAGCTTTTTCAGCTTTTCTCTTATTCAGCCACCCACTGGAACAGTTTCTTTCTCTCTGCAGGGTCCTCCTGTTCTCTCACTCAGTCACTGTAACTGAGCCTTTTTGTTATCTCTCTTCACAAGTGCTTCCACCTCCTCCTGCAGCCTCTCCAGTTGCACTGCCAACTCTGAAAACCATTCAGAAACAAGAGAGAGGAGTGACTCCTTTTGTTTTCACACTTCAGCCATTTTTGTTTTTCAGGCTCCTCTATTTCCACCTGTAATCCTTCCAACTGCTCAGCCAGTTTTAAACCTTTTTTGGAAACAGTATGTACAACAACAAAAAGATAAAGAAAAAAAACAGACACCCCCCCCACACACAGCAGATCAGGGAAACTCTAGCAGTAACAACTGCAATAATGTTTTTGTCTCTGGCCTCATGAAAGAAAAAAAAAAACAAAAAACAAAACAAAACAAAAAACAACAACAAAACAAAACAAAACAAAACAAAAAAAACTCCATTCCTTTCCCCCCTGTCATTTTCTCTATGGTATTTGAAATCAAATTTTCCATTTTTATCCATAACTTCTGAGCCGCATGTTGGACGCCAATTGCTACTTTGTGGCTTTTTCTTTTTCACACCTTTTAACCCTCCTTTCTGCTTTCACCCTCTAACACTAGATAGGAGAAAAACAAGAAAAGAGGGGAGAGAGGAAAACCCCTGAATCTGATTTCTTTTCTTTTGTTTCTGTTTTGACCATGGCTACTAATAAACCCCAGCTCACCCGCTAAGTGACCATCAACCACCAACCCTCCTTGTGGGGCTCTAGCATTTATAGACCCTCTGAAAAGGTCCCAGATTTTCAAATGTCACACAATGAAGAGACTATCTGCAGCTGGCAAACCCACAGCTCTACTAGAGCACGAGGCAAATCATAGTCAGCTGCTGCAGACAGTCCGAAGCGGCCTTATGTACCACATCTGGGATTACAACAAAATAGAGTCTTCTAATTCTCTCTCTCTCTCTCTCTCTCTCTCTCTCTCTCTCTCTCTCTCTCTTTCTCTGAAACTCTCTCTGTAGACCAGGCTGGCCTTGAACTCAGAAATCTACCTGTGTATGCCTTCCAAGTGCTGAGATTAATGATGTCTGCCACCACTGCCCAGTCACAGTCTTATAATATTTTGTGTTTTCAAAGAAGCCAAAATTCCAGTTGTCACTACAAGTTGGTGTGCAGAAAACAGCCTTCTCATGGAGTGAGGTCTTCTCTGTGACCTCCTGGTCATCTGGGATAGACAACTGTCCAGCCTGTTGACCACCCCACAGGCTGTACAGCACAAAGTCACTGTCATGTGTGTGTGGTGTGCAGGGTCACGTGGCTGCAGCGTCCTCTCATTCTCTCTGTTTCAGACCATCAGCAATGTGCTGCTCCAGTATGCCGACATTGTTTCCAAGGACTTCGCCTCCTACTGCTCCAAGGAGAAGGAGAAAGTGGTGACCTGGGGCGCCTGCCCGCCCACCCCTCCTGGCCCCACTCAGCTTCCCTCAGGGTCCAGGGCTCCCCTTCTACCCCAGGCTCTGATATGAGGCTTCAGACAACAAGCTCGCCTGAGGGGACATGTGTCTGCGGGACCATGTGTGCTTGTGTGTGCCTTGTGTTGACCTGTCTGTCTGTGTCTGATTGTGTGGGGTTTGTTGGTGGTAGAGGTTACTTGTTTGTTTGCGTTTTTGAGACAAGCTCTCAAAATGGAGCCCAGACTGGCTTTGAGCTCCCATGCAGCCTAGGTTAGCCTCAATCTTGCTATGTAGGCTAAGGTGGCCTCCAGTTTCCTGCGTAGCCCAGCCTGGCCTTGAACTTGCCATGTATTTGCCAGCTAGCTATGTAGCCCAGGTAGCTTCAAACTGGCTACATAGCCCAGGCTTGCCTTGACTCCTTGACTCTACCTTCTGATTCTGGGGTGACAGCTGTGTACCTCTGTGCCCAGCTCTCTGTTATGATATAGTCATGTTGACGACTGGGTCACAAGTGTGGTCATGTCTGTGAGTCTGGGGGAGTTCTGTATGTGCACAAGGGTGAGGATATGCTTCCCCAGATGTCATGCATGGTTTCCAGTGGAGCTTAGGGTGTAACTCAGCAGTGTCTGCAGAGGCAGGAGGATCACAAGGACTCCTCTCCATCCCTCTTTGGCCTTTCCCTCCCAGGGGGATGTTCCTGCATGGCCCCCCATCTGGCCCAAGGGACCCTCTCTCCAGCTCATGCATGTTTAGGGCTACTGCCTCCCATGCCCTAGGGGACCCTAGATTCCTGATGCCCAGGAGGTGATGGGGGTCACCAGCCTGACTTTTGCTCTTCCCAGCCCTGCATCCTCATGAACAACACACAGCAGCTACGAGTGCAACTGGAAAAGATGTTTGAGGCAATGGGTGGGAAGGAGGTGAGTGCCAGGGTGGGTTTCGGAGGGGCTCACTCTGTTACCCCATCCCTGAGGTCACGGACAGCATGGGTGTGAACTGCAGATCTACCAGGGATGTTTGGCTGCCTGTGTCCAGTTGCTTCCCTATCCCCTTAGACACTTCCCTGGCGCCATGAGAAAGCAGGGGTGTTATGACCTTTCTCCCCTCAGCTGGATGCAGAGGCCAGTGGCACCCTAAAGGAGCTGCAGGTGAAACTGAACAACGTCCTGGATGAGCTCAGTCACGTGTTTGCCACCAGGTGGGGCCATCTCGGGGTGGGACATGTGAGCAGGGACAACTCAAGTCTTGGGCATCTCATGGTCCTGTCATACCGGGGGCGGAGTTAAGTTAGGGGAATTGGTCACTCAGACACAACTGCCCCAAAGCCTGGCTATACAGGCTTTGGCTGGTGAGTTGCTCTCCAATCTGTGCCTCGGTGGACTAGAAGTGATGATGTCAGCAGCGCCAGTGAAGGAATTCTGCCACTGAAATGTTCACAAGGGGAGTCGTAGGCAAGACTGCCTGCCCCCATGGCTCATTTTTTGGTGCTGTGGCCTCCTGGTGCTGGGAACTCAGGCCACACATCCTCATCCTCTTGGACACAGAACCTTTGCTGAGTGCCTTTCCACTGTGCCTGCAGCTTTCAGCCACACATCGAGGAGTGTGTCAAGCAGATGGGTGACATCCTGAGCCAAGTGAAGGGCACGGGCAATGTGCCTGCCAGCGCCTGCAGCAGCGTGGCCCAGGATGCAGACAACGTGCTGCAGCCCATCATGGACCTGCTGGACAGCAAGTGAGGGCAGAGAGAAGAGAGAGGGCGTGGGGAAGGGAGAGAGGAACAGACATGGCAGGTGTGTGCCTGTTGCTGATCCTGTGGGTGGATGTGTCACAATCGACCAACAGCATGAAGGCAAAGTGGGCTGTGTCACAAAATACTCACAAGGGTACATGGAATGTGGATGCTTAAAATATGGTGGACATGTTCTTGGAAGGTGGGTGGATTGGATGTGTGAGTAGAGGATAGATGAGTGGGGGGACAGATGGGTGGGTGGACGGATGAATGGGTAAGTGGATGCTGGCTGGATGGGAGGCTAGGTGGGTGGATGGATGGATGAGTGGATAGATGGGTAGGCTGGTGGATGGATGG